>NW_020838050.1:1254042-1305389 GCF_003676395.1 Aethalodelphis obliquidens | reverse complement strand
CCCCTGTCCCCTGCATCGGCAGGCGGACTCTCAACCACTGTGCCACCAGGGAAGCCCACAACTATTTTTTTAAGTGCATCAAAGGGTAATATCAACAAAATGGAAAAGCAACCCACAAAATGGAAGAAATTATTTGCAAATTATCTATCTGATAAGAGATTAATATCAAGAATATATAAAGAAGTCTTACAACTCAACAACAAATAAAAGAAAAACACAATTTAAAAATGGGCAAAGGACTTGAATAGATGTTTCTCCAAAGATGATATACAGATGATCACTGAGCACATAAAAAGATGCATAATGTCACTAATCAGTAGGGGAGTGCAAGTCAAAATGACAATGAGATATCACAGAATCATTATTATGGCTATTATTTTAAAAAATGATGTAGAGAAATTAGAACCCTTATGCATGGCTGGTGTAAATGTAAAGTGGTACAGACACTGTAAAAAACATTATGAGAGCTTCTCAAAAAATTAAACAGAATTACCACATGATCTAACTATTCCACTTTGGACATATACTCGAAGGAATTGAAAGCAGAGACAAACAGATGTACACCAATGTTCTACAGCAGCATTACTCACTATAGCTAAAAGATGTAAATAAACTCAAATGTCCAGTGACATATGACTGAATAAGCAAAATGTAGTATACACATACAATGGAATATTATTCAGCCTTAAAAAGGAATGAAATTTTGACACATGCAACAATATGGATGGACCTCAAAGAAGTTATGCTAGGTGAAATAAGTCAGCCACAAGAGAAAAAATATTGTATGGTTCCACTTATAAGAGGTACCTTGAGTAGCCAAATTCATAGAGACCAAAAGTAGAAAAGTTGTTTCCTGGGGCTGGGGGAGAGAGGAAGTAAATAGGGAGTTATTGTTTGATGGATGTTACCAAACAAAACTTGGGTCTTCTCGACCACGTGCAGTAAAGCCAATCTACTGACACCAGGTTGTAGTGAAGGAAAGTGCAGTGTTTATGGTAAGGCACCAGATAAGGAGTTCAGGGCAGCTAATGATCAAAAGAACCCAAACTCCCTGATGGGTTTCGGGGAGGCATTTTTAAAGGCAAGGTGAAGGAGGGGTGTCTCAAGGTATGTGACCAGCTCATGCATAATTCTCTGGTTGGTTGATGGTGAGGTAAGAGGGCAATGTCACAGGGGTTAACATTATCAATCCTCAGGCTTCAGCAGGTCTGGGGACTATGTGCTCATAGTCATCAAGTAGTTAACTTTTTCCATTTGGTGGGGCTTTAGCATCTGTAAAACAACTCAGGAAATGTGTGTCAGGTACTCTTATCTAGGTACCTCAGAGAATAACTAAAGCAGAGAACCTAGGAGGAAGGGGTCTGTCTTGGGAAGGCTTCATAAGGTCCTGTTCCCTTACATATACAGAATTTCAGTTTGGAAAGATGAAAAAGTTCCAATGATGTATGGTGATAATGGTAGTTCAACAATGAAAATATGCTTAATGCCACTGGACTATACACTTAAAAAAATTGTTAAAATGATAGATTTTATGTTTTATATATTTTACCATATTAAAAAGAAATGTGGCCATTAACATTGCCCCTAAAGAGCTTACGTTTTGTTGCCAAGAGAAAGCAAATGCATGAATTGTTAAAAAAAATAAGTAAATATATCATAAATGGTTAAGCTGAGTGTGATTCAGGCAGGAAATGGTTTGAGAGTTCACAAGAAAGAGCAATCTGAGTAAAACTAAGCTGAAAATTCTTCAGCCAGAAGAAGTTGAGTCAGATTCTAAAGGATGTATATGATTTGAATAGATGGAAAAGAATATGGATAATAATGCAGAGGTTAAAGTGAACCTCACATTTTTAAGGAACGTCACCATGAAGAGACCCATTCCTGTACAGAGGCTAACATTTTCTTTTTTTCCCCACAATACAATCTGTTCATTTATGTCCACAGCTGTGCTTGCTTAACAGAAACTAACACAGATGGCCACATAAGCAAAACTGCATAAACAACCTCAACCAGAAAAACCCCAAATGGCTACAGTCAATGGCCCTAAACAAGTCTCAGCCTTACTACGAGGGCAGTGACTGTGCAGATGAGACCCAAAGTGTCCAAAAGTTGTCTTTGCTTCATTACCATGCTAAGATCTCTGCCCCAAGAGGGGACTTGGGCTTTGCTAGGTAAAATTAGTACCACGTGCAAGGGAGCTCAAAGGACTGGGAATACTCAAGTCATTCTGGAAATCTCTGCTCCTTTCTGCAAATTCTGATGGTGTCCTCACCTCTTACCCTTTAAAAGTTCCCCACTTCCCTTCCTCAGGGAGAAGCGGTCTTTAGAGCACTTGCTCTCCCTTCGCCATTCTTTGATCAATGAATAATTTCCTGCTCTGCTTTGCCAAACCTGGTCTTATTCAAATGGCACCAGACAAGGAAAGGACTTAGTTAGGTCTACCTGATCCAAGAGGGTCAGTAACAGAAAGACAATTCTGACCAAAATGAAGTGAGAATTTTGGAGAACAGTGAGAGAGAAAATTGGTTAGAATGTGTAGAGCAAGACTGTGGAAGGATTTATGGCTAAGACTGTGGAAGACTGAGACTATTTCTAAGAGGCAATGCGTAAACACTGAGAGTATGTGTAATGTAGAATTACAGGATATGAAAAAATAACTCAAAATAGTTATTTTAGTCTTTCCTGACTTATGGTCTAGAAATAGAACAATAACTCTTAGATATATTTTGTTTCCTAAAAAGTAGTTGACAGAATTGTATGCTTCCTAATGCAAAACTCAAAACAGAGCTTCGAGAACTCTCATATTCTGATATCCTAAAACAATGATTACAGTATTCAATATATTTTAAAATCTATGTTTTGAGGCTAAAGTGTTTTCATTCCAATTGCAGGAAGATTGAACTTCTTGTGAATTCTATAAAGTGAATGTAATTTTTTAATCAATTGCAACTATCAGAGAGCTTTTCTTTTATAGCAATAAGTATGAAGGTTAAATATTTATTAATCAAATAAATTTGAGAAAAATGCTTATTTGAAAGAAAATAATGAAAGAGTTTAAATTGTTATGACTAAAATATTAAGTGTACATAGTCCTTTCAAAAAATGTGGAAATTGAAGCTTTAGTAATTTACTAAGATTTTCAAGATGACATCATTTTTTTTTTCTTATGGGCCTTCAACTGATTTTTCACAGTTGACTTATTGTTTGGATTATGAAATAACTTAGTTATAGTCTAGTTTTATAATATTCTGCAATATTCCCATTTCTTATGCATATTCTACATGCAAAATATTAGGTTCCTCTTGAAGGATATGATAAAAAATGTCTGCCTATCAATATTTAACGAGTTACTAACAGAGGTTAGGTGTTGAACAGTTAACAGGAGACTAGGTAGGGCCCTCTCACTAAAGTAACTACTAATTCAACTTGTCTTTACACTGAAACCAACCTATATAAAAGTAGAATAAATGTTTTTCATATTTGTGATTTGATGGCCCTGGAATATATCAGTCCAATTCAACTCTATCCACTTGCCTAAAACAGGACTTAAATTCTACTTTCCCTCTCTGGGTCACACTGTAAAATGTGTGAAGCTAGATCAAATCCTTCCTAACTGTCAAAGTCTATGATCCCTGTTAACATAACAATGCTTTCCTCTAAAAGATTATGTTTTGGGCTTCCTGGTGGTGCAGTGGTTGAGAGTCCGCCTGCCAATGCAGGGGACATGGGTTTGTGCCCCGGTCCGAGAAGATCCCACATGCTGCAGAGCCGCTAGGCCCGTGAGCCATGGCCGCTGAGCCTGCGCGTCCAGAGCCTGTGCTCTGCAACAGGAGAGGCCACAACAGTGAGAGGCCCACGTACCGCAAAAAAAAAAAAAAAAAAAAAAGATTATGGTTCAGCTGAGTTGTTACTAGTCTTGAGCTCTGAATAAAGATGATGTCAGGATTGGATAAGCCAGGAATAGTGAGGAAAAGTACAGAAATACATTGGGTCAGTGACTTAGGCTTAAATATACCCATAGGAGGAAACTTGGGAACTAGCCATTCAAAAAGACACACTTTGCTAAAGTTAATATCTTAATGTAGTTCTGCACCAAAGACCACATGGATTTGATGTAAGAATGCCCAGATCAAGTTCTCTGAGAAACAATATAGCTAGTCAGGAACACCTTTTCCCTGGACTGTGAACAAATGGCTGTCTTACATTTAATAAAACTCTGTACACTGTTGATGAGATTGTAAATTGATATGGCCATTGTGGAAAACAGTATGGAGGTTCTTCAAAAAATTAATAATGGAACTAATATTTGATTCAGATCCCTCACTTCTGGGTATATTGAAAAAATTGAAAGCAAGTTCCTGACAAGATAACTGCACAACAATGATCAAAGAAGCCCTGTTCACAGTAGCCAAAATATGTAAACGAACGATATGCCAATCAGGGGATGAATGTATAAAGAAAACTTGGCATACATACAATGGGATATTATCCAGCCTTCAGAAAGAAGGAAATCATGCCATTTGTGACAACATGGATGAACCAAGAGGACATTACCCTCAATGAAATAAGTCAGGCAGAGTAAACGATATGCTGTATGATCTCACTTATATTTGGAATCTAAAAAAAGCTGAACTCATAGAAGCAGAGAGTAGAAAGATGGTTGCCAGGGCTTGGGGTGGTGGGGATTATGGAGGGATTTTGGCCACAGGATACAAACTTCCAGTTATAAAATAAATAATTTCTGGAGATCTAATTTACATCATGGTGACTATAGTTAATAATAATGTAAACATGAAATTTACTAAGAGACTAGATCTTAAGTGTTCTCACCACAAAAAAGTAAATATGTTAGGTAATGGATATGTTAATTATTTTCATAGTAGTAATACTTTCACAGTGTATATCAAGACATCACATTGTACACCTTAAATGTATACAATGTTTATTTGTCAATCATAACTGTATAAAGCTGGGAAAAAATGAAATAAAATTTTACTTCTTTCTTATCTGTTCCATCTCATCCCAAGAAGCCACACCTTTGAGAATATTTTCTCTAACTCTGAAGGTGAAGATCAGTGATCTTAATAAGTATAAAATATTTATTCTACAATTTGTAACTTAATTATTTAGGCTTTTATCCAAGGGCCAAATATCGCCATGCACACAGATGGTGCATTCTGGCCCACCAAAGAAGTTGACTCTAAGCCACAGATTTCATCATGTGCAGGAGTACAAATGTGATTAAGCAAAGTATATTGTGAATGTGGTCTCCCTCCAAGTTCACACTCCTAAAGGCATGTTGTATACATCTGTTCTTTTTTATAGTATTTTTATTAATACACCGAAATTTCTTCCCTATTTTTCTTAAATGCAAGTGAAGTATCTGGATTTTTAAAATAAAACACTGAAATCCATGATAGTGGAACACTGCATTGAATGAAGGACAGATTTATGCATTTAAATCGCATCCTGCTTTCTTTATTATGCTGCAATGTGAATTGTGATTTGATACTTATGATTTAGATTTTAAAATAATTTTGAAGAGACTTAACGTGATGCAGTTTTCTCTGTGTGTCTGTATGTATTTCTCCACATACTCACCAACACTTGATCTTGTCTGACTTTAATTTAAGTTGACATACTAGTGTGTGATAAGTAGCTTCTCATTGTGGGTTTTCTTTTTTTTTATTGTGGTTTTTATTTACATCTAAAAATGACTAATAATATTGAGAATTTTTTCATGTTATTTTTGGCAATCTGTATATCTTCTTTGGGAAAATGTCTATTCAGACTGTGTCCACTTTTTAACTGGGTTATTTGTCTCTTTATTATTTCATTGTTAGAGTTCTTTATATAGTCTACATACGGTTCTTTTATCAGATATATGATTTGCATATTTTCTCTCACCTGAAATTTCATAGTGATTTCAATGAATTTTGATATTAATTTAGGGAGTATTGCCATCATAACTGTTAAGTTTTATGATCCATGGACATGGGATATCTTTCCATTTAGTGTAATCTTTAATTTCTTTCAACTATGTTTTATAGTTTTCAAAAAGTTTGCAATTTTTAATATATTTATAAGTATTATGGGTTTTTTGATGTTATTGTAAATTGTTTTCTTAATTTCATTTTCAGAATTTTCATGCTACTGTGTGAAAATGCAATAAATTTTTGTATATTGATCTTTTTACTGAACTATAGTTGATTTAAAATGTTGTGTTAGTTTCAGGTGTACAGCAAAGTGATTCATATATATATATGTATGTATGAATATATATATATATATTCTTTTTCATATTATTTTCCATTATAGGTTATTCCAAGATAATTAATATAATTCTTTGTGTTATACCATAGGCCCTTGCTGTTTATCTATTTTCTATAGAGTAGTGTGTATATGTTAATCCCAAACACCTAATTTATCCTTTCCCCATCCCCCACCTGCTTTCCTCTTTGATAACCATAAGTTTGTTTGCTATATCTGTAAGTCTTTTTCTGTTTTGTACATAAGTTCATTTGTATCTTTTCTTTAGATTCAACTTATAAATGATATCATATGATATTTGTCTTTATCTGACTTATTTCACTTAGCACGATAATGTCTAGGTCCATCCATGTTGCTGCAAATGACATTATTTCATTCATTTTTATGACTAATACACCATGTGTGTGTGTGTGTATATATATATATATATATATATATATATATATATATGTATATATCACATCTTCTTTATCCATTCATCTGTTGATGGACATTTAGGTTGCTTCCATGTCTTAGATATTGTAAATAGTGCTGCAGTGAACATTGGGGTACATATATCTTTTTGAATGAGAGTTTTCTCCAGATATATGCCCAGGAGTAGGATTGGTGGATCATATGATATCTCTGTTTTTAGATATTTAAGGAAACTCCAGACCATTGTCCATAGTGGCTGCATCAATTTACATTCCCACCAACAGTGTAGGAGGGTTCACTTTGCTCCACACCCTCTCTGGCATTTATTATTTGTAGATATTTTAATGATGGACATTCTGACCAGTGTGAGGTGATACCACATTGTAGTTTTTATTTGCATTTCTCTAATAATTAGTGACATTAAGCATCTTTTCATGTGCCTGTTGGCATCTGTATGACTTCTTAGTGAAATGTCTATTTAGGTATTCTGCTCAGTTTTTCATTGAGTTGTTTGTTTTTTTTATATTAAGTTGTTAATATATTTTGGAAATTAAGCCCTTGTCAGTTACATTATTTGCAATTATTTTCACCCATTACATAGGCTGTCTTTTCATTTTATTTAAGTTTTCCTTTTCTGTGCAAAATCTTTTATGCATAATTACATCCTATTTTTAATTTTTTGCTTTAATTTCCATTACTCTAGGTAATGGATACAAAAAAAATACTCTTGTGACTTATGTCAGAGAGTGTTCTACCTATGTTTTCCTCTATGAGTTGTATAGTATCTGGTCTTACTTTTAGACCTTTAATCCATTTTGAGTTTATTTTTATATATTGCGTTAGAGAATATTCTAATTTCATTCTTTTGAATGTAGCTGTCTAGTTTTCCCAGCACCATTTATTGGAGTGACTGTCTTTTCTCTATTGCATATTCTTGCCTCCTTTTTTGTAGATTGATTGAAAAAAAGTGCTTGGGTTGGGACTTCCCTGGTGGCACAATGGTTAAGAATCTGCCTGCCAATGCAGGGGACATGGGTTCCAGCCCTGGTCCGGGAAGATACCATATGCCAAGGAGCAACTAAACCTGGGAACCAAAACTACTGAGCCCACGTACCACAATTACTGAATCCCGCATGCCTAGAGCCTGTGCTCCACAGCAAGAGAAGCCACCACAATGATAAGCCCATGCATCACAAAGAAGAGTAGCCCCTGCTCGCTGCAACTAGAGAAAGCCTGTGCACAGCAATGAAGACCCAACACAGCCAAAAATAAAAAGATAAACAAATAAATTTATTTTTAAATAGTGCTCAGGTTTATTTCTGGGCTTCCTATCCTATTCCACTGATCTATGTGTCTGCTTTTGTGCTAGTATGATACTGTTTTGATTACTGTAGTTTTGTAGTATACTGTAGAGTCAGGGAGCATGATTCCTCCAGCTCTGTCCTTCTTCCTCAAGATTGTTTTGGCTGTTTGGGGTCTGTTGTGTTTCCATACAAATTTTAGAATGTTTTGTCCTAGTTCTGTGAAAAACGGCATTGGTAATTTGATAGGGATTGCACTGAATCTGTAGATTGCATTGGGTAGTATGGCTATTTTAACCATACAGATTCTTGCAATCCACTAACATGGTATATATTTCCATCTACTTGTGTCATCTTCAATTTATTTCATCAGTGCCTTACAGTTCTCTAAGTTAGGTCTTTTGCCTCCTTAAGTAGGTTTATTCCTAGGTATTTTATTCTTTTTGATGCAATGGTTAATGGGGTTGGTATCTTAATTTCTCTTTCTGACATTTCATTAGTGTATAGAAATGCAACAAATTTTTGTATATTAATTTTGTATCCAGCAAATTTACCAAATTCATTCATGAGCTCTCGTAGTTTTCTGGTGGCCTTTCTAGGATTTTCTATGTATACTATCGTGTTATGCACAAACAGTGACAGTTTTGCTTATTTCTTTCCAACTTGGATTCCTTTATTTCTTTTTCTTCTCTGATTACTGTGACTAGGACTTCCAAAACTATGTTGAATAAAAGTAGTGAGAGTCCACATCCTTGTCTTTTTCCTGATCTTAGAGGGAATGCTTTAAACATTTCACCATTAAAGTATGATATTATCTGTGGGTTTGTCATATATGGCCTTTATTATGTTGAGGTATGTTGCCTTTATGTCTACTTTCTGGAAAGTTTTTAATCATAAGTTGGTGTTGAATTTGGTCAAAAGCTTTTTCTGCAACTATTGAGATAATCATAAGGTTTTTATTCTTCAATTTGTTGATGTTGTCTATCACACTGATTGATTTGTGGATATTGAAAAATCCTTGCATCCCTGGGATAAATCCCACTTGATCATGGTGGATGATCCCTTTAATGTAGTGTTGGATTTTGTTTGCTAGTATTTTGTTGAGAATTTTTGCCTCTATGATCATCAGTGATATTGGCCTGTAATTTTCTTTTTTTTGTGTGTGTGATATCTTTGACTGGCTAGAATTTAACTACATGAGAAAATGTGAAAAAAAACTAACAAACACCTGGAGTCTAAACAATATACTACTAAAAAAGGAAATGAAATAGAAAATCAAAAAAAAACCCTAGAGACAAATGAAAATGAAAACACAATGAGCCAAAATCTATGGGATACAGCAAAAGCAGTTCCAAAAGGGAAGTTTATAGTGACACAAGCTTACCTCAGGAAACAAACAAACAAAAATCTCAATTAAACAATCTAAATTCACACTTAAAGCAACTAGAGAAAGAAGAACAAACAAAATCCAAAGTTAATATAAGGAAAGAAATCATAAACTCAGAGCAGAAATAAATCAAATAGAGACTGAAATAAACAATGAAAAAGATCAATGAATCCACTCTAATCTATATGATTTCCTTCCTTCTTGCTTCAGGTTTACTGTTCTCCTCTCACCCAAGGTGGAAAGTTAAGTTTTGCTTTGTTATGTATCTTCTTTTTAAATGTAGGTTAAAACATTTTTGATGTAGCTATGAATTGTCCTATAAGCACTACTTTAGCTGTATTCTATATGTTATTGTATGCTAAAATTTTATTTATTTAAATATATGTTCTAATCTCTAAATGAATTGTTCTTTGACCTATTGGTTATTTAGAATTATGTGACTCATTTTCAACATATTTGGGATTTTTCTAAATATTTCTCTTATTAATTTCTAATTTTACTTCATTATGGTTATAGAACATATTTTCTATGATTTCAATCAACTTAAATTAATTGAAACAAATATATGGTATACTATATGATCTATTCTAAAGTATGTTCCATATGCACTCCAGAAGAGTGTGTATTCTACTTTCGTTAGGGGGAGTGTTCCACTTGTTCATTGTTTATATTTAATTTTTGGTTTATTTTTCTGCTTCTTAAGTTACATACATAAGTAGGTCTTTTAGTGGGGATTTTTCATGTTGAAACTCTCTATGTCTTCCTCTGAAAATGCTTTTATTCCAATCTTATATTGAATAATATTTTGTATGTATACATCTGCATATAGACTCCTAGAGTGATTGGTAATATTCACCAACACTTTAAATATATTAGTCTGTTATGTCTCGTTCTTTATTTTTGCTATTGAGACAAGTTCTGTCATTTTAATTGTTGTTTTTCCATAGATAATCAAATTTATTTTACATTTTCTCTCTGTAGTTATAATTTACAATTTTGTTATGAGATGTCTATGCATCAGTTTAATTAATTCTTTTAATCATTTGCTTGTCTTAAAATTTAGGTTTCATAATTTCAATCTATCATGTAAAATATTTTCTGTTCAAACATTACATTCATCCATCCATATTTCATTACCACTTTTTTAGATGTTCTACCATTGACCTTTTGTATCTGTTTTATATTGTATTTTACAACTCAAGTATCAGTTATTATGCATTTGAAAATCGCCATCTATCCTTTTCTATAATTAGATATTTGATGTTCTCTTACAAAAACACTGGCTTTTGGTGGGGCAGGGCCTTGAAACATCTTTGATTCTGATTGTACTTCTTTTTAATTCTTCCTCCCCTTAGACAGTTATCACCCCACCCATCATCAAATCCTGCCTGTTATTTCTACATCACATCTTTATAATCTGTTTCTCCCACTCTATTCCTACTGGTACTGTGCTCATCTAGGGCCAATAGCTTTATAATGGAATTCCTGTTAAAGAAGTTTTCCTCCTGATTATCCTCATTTCATTTTATTTATCTCCCACACATTATAAATTACACCTCAAAAAAATTATTATTATAAAGCATTAGCAATATGTCATGCTCAAGTTCAGGTATGATCCTTTGTTTTGATACAATCATTCCCTAGGGCATCATTAATCTAATTTAGTCCACTCAACAGATTCTTTAAGAACTCTTGGGCTTCCCTGATGGTGTAGTGGTTGAGAATCTGCCTGCTAATGCAGGGGGCATGGGCCGAACTCTGGTCTGGGAGGATCCCACATACCACAGAGCAACTAGACCTGTGAGCCACAACTACTGAGCCTGCGCTCTGCAACAAGAGAGGCCACGATAGTGAGAGGCCCACGTGACACAATGAAGACTGACCCCCACTTGCCACAACTAGAGAAAGCCCTCACACAGAAATGAAGACCCAACACAGCAAAAATAAATAAATAAATTACTAAACTCCTACCCCCAACATTTTCTTTAAAAAAGAGAACTCTCCCTGACATGTTTTTCCACAATTAAAATAATTATATTAGGGACTTCTCTGGTGGCACAGTGGTTAAGTATCTGCCTGCCAAGGCAGGGGACACAGGTTTGAGCCCTGGTCTAGGAAGATCCCACATGCCATGGAGCAACTAAGCCCGTGTGCCACAACTTCTGAGCTTGTACTCTAGAGCCCACGAGCTACAACTACTGAGCCTGTGAGCCACAACTACTGAAGTCCTCACACCTAGAGCCCAGGCTCCACAATAAGAGAAGCCACTGCAATGAGAAGCCTGAGCACCTCAATGAAGAGTAGGCCCTGCTGGCCACAACTAGAGAAAGCCCGTGTGCAACAATGAAGACTCAACACAGCCAAATAAATTTTAAAAAAATATATTTTATTTTACCTTGAGGTTTACATCTGTTGAAGTTTCTTAGACTACTTCAATTTTTCTTTCTCAAAATATGATACTAATGGGCGGAGGAGGAAAATGGAGTTGTGAAGACTTTGTATAGCTGTGGTAACCATCGTACCACATGGATTTACCTTAATTAAATAAAACATTGCCCAAATACAAGGAGTGTAGTTAACTGTTATTTTCCAGTTATTAGCAGCTTCAGGTTCCACCTTCACTTTAGCAGTGAGAATGTTGTTATTTCCAGACTGTCCCAGCCAGTGATTGAGAATGGCAGAAGTATCCAATTTAGTATTCTCTAACAGGTAATTTTTTCTCTGGGATCAACCTTGAATTGGCCAAGACATCAGATCTACATCATGATCTGATGGTCTTTCTGTCCAAACATGTTCTTTCCCCTTTTCCTTTTAAGGATATCAGAATAGTTTTGAAGACTAAAGTCTTCTTCCACATTTTATATTTCATAGGCATTACACAAAATAAACCTCTTGTTCTGCTATCTCTAATGTCAGCATCTACTTTCTTAAAGTCTCAACTGACACAGGACCTAATCTTAAAAATTTGGTCTTTTAATGAAATAATGGAGAGTTTGATCATGAAAATTATTGTGCAAAGAAAGAAGAGTGAGAAGAGCATTCTAAGTCAAGCTAGGAGGCACACAGTTAAGTAGGTGTCTTGTGAGGAAAATAATTTCGCTTTGGGGTCAACAGGAAATGAACCTGCTTCTATAGGGCCTGAGGTTGCTGATCATATTAAATATGGATCTGGTAGTGATTAACATAATCTGGAACTCTAAGAATTGCTGCTAAGAGAATGAATTAAGGAAAATTCATTGTTGAAGCACCCGGCATAGGTAGTTTACTAGTTTTAAACAATTGTTCAGAACCCTATAAGATTTTGTTTTATAATTGGGATCAGTTAAATATTATTGAATGCTTGCAATTCCTTCATATAGAAGGAAAGATTAAGTGCTATGCACTTATAGAAAGCTTAGAGATGATAGACTGCATTTATTAAAAAGAATTATAAAATGTCCTGAATCTAACATTTTAATAATTGATAAAGGAATTACTAGTAGTTGAAAGGTATCCAAGGCAAGTGAAGATCAAAACTTGGCTTGGGATAAAGAAACCAGGTAGATATAATTATAATGGATAAAACGTTAAAGTATGTCAGAAAATTTTTTGCACTAAAATCCTATGATGTCTTGGGCAAGTTGTTAACCTTTCCCAGCTTCATTTCCTCATCCATAAAATTACACAATAAATCTTGTCATGTCTATGTCATAGGGTTATTGTGCTGATCAAATGAAATTGTGAGTATGAACATACTTTTTAAACCATAAACCTGTGATAGAATTTTTAGACGGTTGCTTGGGATTGCCCTTTTTGATCATTTTTGAGTTCAATAAATCAGCTCTGTTTTTATAAATATCTTGTTTACTTTCTTCCTCTCTGTGTAATAGTCTTCATTTACAGACTTTGCATACTAAAACACACTGTAATATTGAAGACAGTCCTTGCTTTTGAAACCCGAAGCTGTTGGAAATATCACAAAGTTAAATGACTATTGGTGATATATTAATATATAGGAAGTTTACATGTGTGCTTTGAGGCTGTCTGTCTTTCCCACTAGCATATTTCCATCAAAATATTTTTGTGGTTAAAATATTTGACCTCTATGAATGCCATATTTAAATATAAATATTTTAACCTGCTACCCATTATAATACCATTTAGTAGTCATAAGAATTTATCGAATTAACTAGTAAATATTGGAGCAAGAAGAGAAAAGAGACAGATGAAATTTGGAAGGCAATGGAGGAGTGAAAAATCCACAATGTGAATTGCTTATTGAGAAAGAAATCTTAGGAGACTGAGCCATGAGAAAGCCTGGACTGTTGAAAGGCAACTTGAGGGCTCCTGGTTCTTAGTGTGTTGAAAGGTGGGAGGGAGTTGGAAAAGGCAAGGCAGGTCATTGAAAGGTGAGATGGAAGTTACCAAAAACAAAAGCTTTCTATTCATAATTTTGTCCATGACAAACATGCTTCAGAAATTCCTGAAAGTGGGCATTTTCATCAATAAAGCTTTTATTAAACAAAATGGTTATATCTCATGTTCAAACTACTGAGAAAACCAAAGAATGTAACAAGCATCTCCACCTACAAAGGTCCTTTAAATGTAGTGCTTTCCTACGATTCTAATCTGATCACGCAACTTTAGCCAGAATTGGCAGGCAGAAAAAGCTAATAAAACTACTTTTGTAAACCAAACAATACAAGATCCACTTAAGGTAGTGACAGTCTCATAACCTTCAAATTCCCATTTCATTAGTCTACTAGGAAAACAGTGCCAAAGTGTCCTTTCAGTGACACTGGAGCTGTGAGAGGTTTCCTGATTTGATTGCAGCCCTTTCTGTTAATTATTAGTGAAGAGTTCTCCTCACAAAAGCTGCTGTCCAGCTGTCCAGGCTGAGGGGCTTAGGCATTTTGGATGCAAGAGCTCTCACCCATTGGAAGCACTTACTTCAAACATCTCATTCAAAGTTTAGAATTCTTTTGTTTGTAGGTAAGGTCTTTGAGATCAATGTGGAAAGACCATCAGGAGCACAGTGCATGGGACTTTTTGAATTAAGCTTAGAGATTTCATCTGGCTCACATCTGAGTAGATAGTTTCTTTTAAACCTCCCCTGTATCTTACACAATCAGCTTAACAATATCTTCTTGTCTATAATGGTTTATTGGATCTATCATACATTTGGCCTTATCTGACTCTACTGTGAGAATTTTAGCTAAAGTAAAATGCTATACAATTAAAATTTTTATTCAACACAACGCAGAAGCTGAAAGTATGAATTTTTCCAATACATTTTAGGTTAGGGTGTGTGAAGTTACCTTCTATAGGCTATTTTTTTCTTCTTAGATCCTATTCCTATAATTCACATGAATCACTACCAGGTGAACAGTAATGTCTGGAGCTATGACCTCAAGCTAAGTTTTTCATAGTTTTAATTTACTGGAAAGTCATAAACCAACATGCAATTACCAAGTGACCATGTTTTAAAAAATAATACACATATTTAAGTTACTAGATATTTATTTACTAGCAGCAAATAACTACAATTTTACAAAGCAATTCTAGTTTATTTACATGATGTGATAGAGGCTTACTATAACCACCATAGATGGTCTCTGGACTGTATATTTTTTTTACCCTGATGATTTTTCTCCTTCCTTTTAATATTGCAAATTTGTTATTACTGATCTAATGCTTTCTTCTACAGATTCACACTTTTTTCTCAGGTAAAATTGCCTTTTGGGGAAAGCACTCATGCCTCACTCTAAAGCCCTCCTTGGTGCTAGGAGACCTGCCTCAAGTGAAAGAATCTTATTTTAGGCTTTCTTGGAAGTTCTCCAAAATTGATATACTTTATGCTACATTCAAGTTCTTAGAAAATAATATTTTACAATAAGAAACTAGGTTATACCTAATATACTTTCTCCAAACCAAGTTGAGACACTATTTTTGGTTCTTGTGACATTCTCTTGGGTGAAATATCTGTTTGTGATTTTTGCCTATTTTCTAATTGGATTGTTTATTTTTATACTGTTGAATTTTGAAAGGTTTTTATATTTTCTAGATACTCATCTTATGTTGGATATGTGGTTTGCAAATATTTTCTCTGTTTGTGTCTTGTCTTTTTATCCTCTTAATGGGGCCTTTTGCAGAACAGTGTTTTTTAAAAAAGAAAGTTAAAATGTATCATTTTTTTCATTTCATGGATTATGCTTTTAGTTACGTCTAAGAACTTTTTTTTTTTTTTTTTTTTTTTTTGCGGTACGCGGGCCTCTCACTGCTGTGGCCTCTCCCGTTGCGGAACACAGGCTCTGGATGCGCAGGCTCAGCGGCCATGGCTCACGGGCCCAGCCATTCCGCGGCATGTGGGATCTTCCCAGACTGGGGCACGAACCTGTATCCCCTGCATCGGCAGGCGGACTCTCAACCACTGTGCCACCAGGGAAGCCCCTAAGAACTGTTTTTTGCCCTAGACATAGAAACTGAAGATTTTCTCCTATTTTTTTCTAAAAGTTTTAGTTTTACATTTTACGCTTAAGTCTATTATCCTTTTTCAGTTAATTTATTAAAAGATGTAAAACAGGTCAAGGTTTGTTTGTTTATTTGTTTCATTTGTTTGTTTTTTGCCTATGAATAATCAGCTGCTTCAGCCCCATTTAACAAAAAGTCTATCCTCCCTTTATTGAGTTACTTTTTAACCTTTGTAAAAAATCAGTTGACCATATTTGTGTGGATTTAATTCTGGGTTCTCTACTCTCTTTCACTGGTCTATGTGTTTATCTCTCCACCAATATCACATATCTTAATTAGTATAGCTATATAGAAGGACCTTCTATTGGATAGAGTGATTTCTCCCAATGTAGTATTCTCTTTTAAGATTGTTTTAGCTATCCTAGGGTCTTTCCTTACATATCTTAGAAGAGTCTTATCTAAGTCTACAAAATTCTTGCCTGGTTTTGATAGGATTTTTATTAATCCTATATATCAATTTGAGAACTGATGTCTTTTCTAAATTGAGTTTTCTGACACATAAATATTATATACTTGTCTGTTTATTTAGGTCTTTGATATCCTTCATTATGCTTTTGTAATATTTTAACATACAGATTCTATACATATTTTGTTAAGTTTATATCTATGTATTTCATATTTTTGGAGTGATTGTAAATGGTATTTTATTTTATTTTATTTTATTTTATTTTATTTTATTTTTATTTTTGTCTGCATTGGGTCCTCATAACTGTGCATGGGCTTTCTCCAGTTGCGGCGAGCAGGGGTTACTCTTCATTACAGTGTGCAGGCTTCTCACTGTGGTGGATTCTCTTGTTGTGGAGCACAAGCTCTAGGTATGCAGGCTTCAGTAGTTGTGGCTCATGGACTCTCAAGGGCAGGCTCAGCAGTTGTGGCACACAGGCTTATTTGCTCTGTGGCATGTGGGATCTTCCTGGACCAGGGCTTGAACTCATGTCCCCTGCATTGACAGGCGGATTTTTAACCACTGCATCACCAGGGGAGTCCCTGGTATTGCATTTTAAAACTTTGCTTTCCACATGTTAATTGTTCGTATGTAAAAATACAATTGTTCTTTTTGTGATAATTTATATCCTGCAAGTGTGCTGAACTCACTTATTATTAAGCAGTCATTTGTAAATTACTTGAGATTTTCTACATAGACAATCATATCATTTGCAAATAGGGAAAGTTTTATTTCTCCCTTTCAATCTCTATTTCCATTGATTTATTTAGTTATATATTTATGCCTTATCAGTCGGTAGAACTTCCAATAATATGTTAAATAGTGGTGGTGACAGTATTCTTTTTTTTTTTTTTAGAGATTTAAAAGTAATTTATTATGGACAATTTCAAACATACCAGAAAAATGGGGAGGACAGTTTAATGAATTGCCATATATCTATTACCCAGATTCAGCAGTTATCAAAATTTTGTCAGACTTGCTTCATCTTTTCCCCTTGTGTTTGGGTTGAAGTATTTGGAAACAAAATTTAGACTTAATGCATCTCTAAAATATGTGAATTTTTTCTTGCATAGATACAATGCCATTATCACATTTAACAAAATTAACAATAATTCCTTGGTATTCTCTAATATCAGGCCATATTCAAATTTCCCCAATTTTCTCAGAAATATCTTTTCATAGTTGGTCTGTTTTCATTAGGATCCACATACTACATTTAGTAATTGTGTCTTTTTATTTAACATCTTTATTGGAGTATAATTTTTTTACAATGCTGTGTTAGTTTCTGCTTTATAACACAGTGAATCAGTTATACATATACATATGTTCCCATATCTCTTCCCTCTTGCTTCTCCCTCTCTCCCACCTTCCCTATCCCACCCCTCTAGGTGGTCACAAAGCACCAAGCTTATCTCCCTGTGCTATGCGGCTGCTTCCCACTAACTATCTATTTTATGTTTGGTAGTGTATATATGTCCATGCCATTCTCTCATTTTTTTTTTCTTAGATTCCATATATATGTGTTAGCATACGGTATTTGTTTTTTTGATTCTGACTTACTTCACGCTGTATGACAGACTCTAGGTCCATCTACATCTCTACAAATGACCCAATTCTGTTCTTTATTATGGCTGAGTAATATGCCATTGTGTGTGTATATATATATATATATATATATATATATACATATATATATATATATATATATGCCACATCTTCTTTATCCATTCATCTGTTGAGGGACACTTAGGTTGCTTCCATGTACTGGCTATTATAAATAGAGCTGCAATGAACATTTTGGTACATGACTTTTTGAATTATGGTTTTCTCAGGGTATATGTCCAATAGTGGGATTGCTGGGTCATATGTTAGTTCTATTTTTAGTTTTTTAAGGAACAGAATCCAACAGCACAGGAATAGGATCATACACCATGATCAAGTGGGATTTATCCCAGGAATGCAAGGATTCTTCAATACATGCAAATCAATCAATGTGATATAGCATATTAACAAATTGAAGGAGAAACAACCTATGATCATCTCAATACATGCAGAGAAAGATTTCAACAAAATTCAACACCCATTTGTGATAAAAACACTGCAGAATGTAGGCATAGAGGGAACTTTCCTCAACACAATATAGGCCATATATGACAAACCCACAGCCAACATCGTCCTCAATGGTGAAAAACTGAAACCATTTCCACTAAGATCAAGAACAAAACAAGGTTGCCCACTCTCACCACTATCATTCAACATAGTTTTGGAACTTTTAGCCACAGCAATCAGAGAAGAAAAAGAAATAAAAGGAATCCAAATTGGAAAAGAAGAAGTAAAGCTGTCACTGTTTGCAGATGACATGATACTATATAGAGAGAATCCTAAAGATGCTACCAGAAAATTACTAGTGCTAATCAATGAATTTGGTAAAGTAGCAGGATACAAAATTAATGCACGGATAGTAGATATTCTTGACTTGATCTCAATCTTAGGGACAAAGCACACCATATTTCAACATTAAGTATGATGTTACCTGTAAGTTTCTCATAGATGGCCTTTCTAAATCATGAAAGGGTATTGGGTTTTACCAAATGTCTTTTCTACACCAATTTATATGATCACAGGACTTTCCTTCTTCTATGTGTTGCTCTAGTTGATTACATCAAGAGATTTCCAAATGTTGAACCAATTTGCATACCTAGAATAAAACTCACTTGTCCATGGTGTATAACTTTTTTATGCTGTATTTTGTTGAGGATTTTTGTGCTTAATTTTATAGGAAATGCTGGTATTCAGTTTTATTTTTTGTACTGTATTTGTCGATTTTGGCATCAGGGTAATATTGGCCTCATAAAGTGGATTCAAAAGTGTCTTTCTTTTCTATTTTCTAGAACAGATTGTATAAAATTTACATTAATTCTTCTTTAAATATTTGACATACTCTTTCAATAAGGCCAACTGTGCCAACGGTATTATTTTATGAAAGCTTGTTAATTATGAACTGAATTTATTTAATATTATAGGCCATTCATATTTTCTTAATTTAATTTTAGAAGTTTGTTATTTTCCAGGAATTTTTCTATGTCATCCAAATTGTAAAATTTATTAGTTTAATCTTCTTTGTAGTGTTTCCTTATTATCATTTTAATTGCTATAAAATCACTATTGTCCTCTGTTTTAATTTTGATATTAGTAATCTGTGTTTTGTGTTTTTTCTTCTTTATTTATTTGTCAGTCTTGCTAGATGTTTCTTAATTTTTTTAAGAACCACTAAAATTCATTTTATGCAAGAAATTATATTCCTCTTTCTTCTTCCTCCTTCCATTTTATGACTGGTTTGTATTTTTCTGTTCTGATCAGGAGAAGCAACTCTTAATATTAGGGAAATAATGCCTCACAATGAGATCATGGGATTTGGCTGACGTTTGGTACTATTATTTTTTTTTTCTTGCAATGTTAGCCTGGGCCAAAATTCCTACCTCCTTTGGATCATCAGAAATGGCTCAAAATTCACTGCTCAGTTAGTTTGATAAGGATGTAGTAGTTTATATTTCTGTAGCATGGAAGGTCCTCAGGATTTGGACTTTGTTTTACCTAATGATTACATCTATTATTTTCAAAATATGTCATGACCTTGACTTCATCTCGGTGAATTATAATAACTCAAACATAATCAGAAATTCAGAGACAGCCTACTTCATCTTTAAAAATGTATAATGACAATTCACTTACCTGGCCATGCTACAAGCAATGTTCTGCTATGTGAATTTTACAGATAACTGAAGTGTTTCTCTACAAGCAATTCATATTTGTATTTTAACCTTTTTGAATGGATTTTTAGATTACATATTTATTTGTTGTCTCAAATAAAGGACATCAAATGTAACTGAATGATTTTCTTGATTATTTAATGCCATAAACATTATGGGTATCCTTCATTGGAAAATATTGGAAGATAGGTCTGTTTTTGTTTTTTTGTCACTTTTCACAACATCAGAAGGTCAGCAATTGATTCCCTTGCTTTTACCATGCTTGCCTCTAATCAGACTCACCTTCCCTTATAATTTGTTATTTAGCTCTGAAAAAATAGAGCTTGTTACAACTGTGTTTTAAGTAAGAACCAAGGCTATGAGTAAGTTTGGAATTTATGGTAGCCATTTCAGATTCTTGGAGGATTTTGATGCATTCCCAGAGAGAGTTTGTGTTTCAAATGTTTGTGGTAATTGAATAAGTGAGCCCATTCTCTAATATTTGTTGAAAATCTACAGTAACATTGTCACTACCACCCAAATTATTATACACTATGCTGTATCATACTTAAGGAATTTGTGAGTTCCTTGAATGCTAAAAAATGATACAGTGTATGATGATCAAGATTTGAAGTAGTGTTTCATCTAAAGATCTTAATGTTAATAATAATAACATTTATTTTGAAGGAGTAATTTAAGACATCTTCTTAAGTGTTGAGTAAATGGTAATAATGATGACATGTAGATATTACAAAATTCTTGAATGTGAAATTCAAATGACTAAAAGTTGGGAAACACTGCTCTGACACATGGGAGAACAAATGCTTCCAAATTTGCTAAAGGATACATGGACACATTTTCACTAGCTAAAGCTATTAAGTAACTAGAAGAACTCCTGGCAGTTCAGGATTGTCTGGAGAACTTAAAAAGTTTTGCTTATCACAGCATTTTCATTTTTCTTTTTTTCAGTTATGACAATTATGTCTATTGCTAATCTATTGTGGTCTTGTTTGGTAATTGCTCTTCTGTCTGCTAAAAGAAACACTAAATTTGGTTTGCTTGCTTGCTAATCAGGATCCATGTAACACTTTAGTTTTTCTCCCCAGCATATGTAAATAATTCTATATGTAACCATATTAAAGTAATGGTGAGAATGAGCAATGCCAACGTATGCCAAATCACCTATAAATATTTTGTATATGCTTAGGTATCTATGTACATATATATGAATCACATTGCCATTTATTAGCAAAATAAACAGAACATCAAAATTATTATTAGCAATATACCCTGGTTAAGATGGAAGATCGTGGCTCAACCTTACGAGACTGAACCAGGAAGAAATAGAAAATATAAACAGACCAATCACAAGCACTGAAATTGGAACTTTGAATTAAAATCTTCCAACAAACAAAAATCCAGGACTAGATGGATTCACAGGTGAATTGTATCAAACATTTAGAGAAGAGCTAACACCTATCCTTCTCAAACTCTTGTGAAATATACCAGAGGGAGGAGCACAACCAAACTCATTCTGCCAGACCACCATCACCCTGATACCATAATCAGACAACCATGTCAAAAGAAAAGAAAACTACAGGCCAATATCACTGAAGAACACAGCTGCAAAAATTCTCAAAGAAATACTAGCAAACAGAATCCAACAGCACATTAAAGGTATCATACACCATGATCAAGTGGGGTTTATCACAGGAATGCAAGGATTCATTGAAATATGCAAATCAATCAATGTGATATACCATATAAACAAACTGAAGGATAAAAACCATATGATCATCTCAATAGATGTAGAATAAGCTTTCAACAAAACTCAACACTCATTTATGATAAAAACCCACCAGAAAGTAGGCATAGAGTGAACTTACCTCAACATAATAGAGGCCATATATGACAAACCCACAGGTAACATCATTCTCAATGGTGAAAAATTGAAACAATTTCCACTAAGATCAGGAACAACAAAAAGATGCTTGCTTTCACCTCTATTATTCAACATGTTTTGGAAGTTTTAGCCACAGCAATCAGAGAAGAAAAAGAAATAAAGGAATCCATATCAGAAAAGAAGAAGTGAAGCTGTCACTGTTTGCAGATGACATGATACTCTACAGAGAGAATCCTAAAAATGCTACCACAAATTACTAGAGCTAATCAATGAATTTGGTAAAGTAGCAGGATACAAAATTAATGCACAGAAATCTCTGGCATTCCTATACACTAATGATGAAAATTATGAAAGAGAAATTAAGGAAACACTCTCATTTACCATTGCAAGAAAAAGAATAAAATACCTAGGAATAAACCTGCCTAAGCATACAAAAGAACTATATGCAGAAAATTATAAGACACTGATGAAAGAAATTAAAGATGGTACAAACAGATGGAGAGATATACCGTGTTCTTGGATTCGAAGAATCAATATTGTGAAAATGACTATACTACCCAAAGTAATCTACAGATTCAATGCAACCCTTATCAAACTACCAATGGCATTTTTCACAGAACTGGAACAAAAAATTTCACAATTTCTATGGAAACACAGAAGACCCTGTATAGACAAAACAATCTCAAGAAAGAAAACAGAGCTGGAGGAATGAAGCTCCCTGACTTCAGACTATACTACAAAGCTACAGTCATCAAGGCAGTATGGTACTGACAAAAAAACAAAAACATAAATCAATGGAATGGGATAGAAAGCCCAGAGATAAAACCACACACATATGGTCACCATATCTTTGATAAAGGAGGCAAGAATATACAGTGGAGAAAAGACAGCATCTTCAATAAGTGGTGCTGGGAAAACCGGACAGATACATGTAAATGAATGAAATGAGGGACTTCCCTGGTTGTGCAGTTGTTGAGAGTCCACCTGCCGATGCAGGGGACACAGGTTTGTGCCCCAGTCTGGGAAGATCCCACATGCCAAGGAGTGGCTAGGCCCGTAAGCCATGGCCGTTGAGCCTGTGCATCCAGAGCCTGTGCTCTGCAACAGGAGAGTCCACAACAGTGAAACAGTGAGAGGCCCACGTACCGCAAAAAAAAAAAAAAAGAATGAAATGAGGACACTCCCTAACACTATACACAAAAATATACTCAAAATGGATTAAAGACCTAAATTTAAGGCCAGAAGCTGTCAAACTCTTAGAGCAAAACATAGGCAGAACACTCTATGACATAAATCACAGCAAGATCAACTTTGACCCACCTCCTAGAAAAATGGAAACAAAAATAAACAAATGTGACCTAATAAAACTTAAAAGCTTTTGCACAGCAAAGGAAACCATAAACAAGACCTAAAGACAATGCTCAGAATCGGAGAAAATATTTGCAAATGAAACAACTGACAAAGGATTAATCTCCAAAATTTATAAGCAGCTCATGCAGCTCAATATCAAAAAAACAAACAACCCAATCCAAAAATGGTCAGAAGACCTAAGTAGACATTTCTCCAAAGAAGATATACAAGTTGCCAACAAACACATGAAAGAATGTTCAGCATCATTAATCATTAGAGAAATGCAGATCAAAACCACAATGAGATATCATCTCACACCAGTCAGAATGGCCATCATCAAAAAATCTACAAAAAATGAATGCTGGAGAGGGTGTGGAGGAAAGGGAACCCTCTTTCACTGTTGGTGGGAAAGTAAATTGATACAGCCACTATGGAGAACGGTATAGAGATTCCTTAAAAATACTAAAAATTCAGTTACCATATGACCCAGCAATCCCATTGTTGGGCATATACCCTGAGAAAACGATAATTCAAAAAGAGTCATATACCAAAATATTCATTGCAGCTCTTTTTACAATAGCCAGGTCATGGAAGCAACCTAAGTGTCCATCAACACATGAATGGATAAAGAAGATGTGGCACGTGTATACAATGGAATATTTCTCAGCCATAATAAGAAATGAAATTGAGTTAATTGTAGTAAGTTGGATTGACCTACAGTCTGTTATACAGAGTGAAGTAAGTCAGAAAGAGAAAAAAAAAAGGTCCTGAGGAACCTAGGGGCAAGACAGGAATAAAGACACAGACCTACTAGAGAATGGACTTGGGGATATGGGGAGGGGGAAGGGTAAGCTGGGAGAAAGTGAGAGAGTGGCATATATATACTACCGAACTTAAAATAGATAGCTAGGGATAAGCAGCTCATAGCACAGGGTGATCAGCTCGGTGCTTTGTGACCACCTACAGGGGTGGGATAGGGAGGGTGGGAGGGAGGGAGACACAAGAGGGAAGAGATATGGGAGCATATCTATATGTATAACTGATTCACTTTGTTATAAAGCAGAAACTAAGGCAGCATTGTAAAGCAAATATAGTCCATTAAAGGTGTTAAAAAATTAAAATAAAAAAGAAATGAATGCAAAGTTTTTAAGTAAAATATTTCAGAATAAATGAACTATGAGAGTAAATGAAATAATTAAAAGGATTCTTAGTAATAAATTTTGAACATGGCTGATTTAAGTTAATATGGGATCCATATAGCACAGTGGTTCAGAATCAAGGCATGGTAGTTGGATTGATTTAAGTTCAAATCCTAACTCTCCTTGATTATGCTACTTCTATTCTGTAAGCCTCAGTGATTTTGAAATAACACTAATAAAATCTACTAAGTATTAAATAAAATAATGTGCATAAAAATATTTTGAAAATTATAAAATACTACATAAATATTTAGCAGGATTACTTTTTGTTCTTTCATAAGGATTTTCCACTACTTCAAATCTTATCTCCAGTTGTGTCACCATAATTTCTTGGTTTATCTTGATCTTGAACTACAAAGATTTTATCCTTTGACATTGTTGGATGTTGAGATCTTTCCACAACTCACATAATACCTTTAGGAGGTCTGTTGTTTCACATCTTGCTTTGATCCAACTTGGTCATTTTTGTTTAATTTCTATCCAAAAATAGCTAATGGAATTTGGCTGAATTCAAGTAATTTCCCCATGCTACTTTCATCTCTTTTATAGAATTTACTAGTTTCTTTGTAAAAATGTCTTTTTTCTTCAAGGGTGTCTATTGAAGCCAATCTTTACAGAAGCCCATTAGGATTCGCTGGTCTAAAGGATTAGGTCCCTTTTATAGCCCTGAAGTGGCTGAAGGAATTGTTTATATCTATTTCCATGATGGCTTGCACAAATTATTAGAAGAGGATTTTGCAACTTGGTCTTGTTGATTAAAAATACTCTGATGTTCCAATTGTCAAATTCCCTAGGCAATGCTGATGAGGTCTTTAAATCGTGACAAGCTTTGGTAGGTCAGCCACTTCATGGGAAGTGATTTTTATTATCATTATTAGGCAAACAAAGGCTGGTTCTGAGAGACATTGAGCCAAATGGGCAGGGGTGTCACAGCCTTAATAATGGAACACTGGCCTCCAAATCACGCAGCTTCACGGACTTGTTATCTCTCATAGAAAGAATTTTTCAAACAAGTGCATTAGAGTTCAGTAAAAAGAACAAAAATATTTGGAAGGCATGCACCACAATGTTAACATGAGTTATATTTAAATATGGGATTAGAGTGATTTTCTGTACATTTCAAACATTCCGTGTTAATCATGAATTATTTTTATAATAAGATAAAGAAATATATATTACCTTTAATGCAAAATGACCTAACAGACCAGGTCTCCTGTCCATTTTTAGATTTCAAGATAGTCTTATCTTTCTCCTTATTGTAAATTATACAGGGTATTTAACTGCATTCTTTGCAGTTGGGATTTTCTTCCTGAATTAATTAACAGGAAAGACCCCCCACCTTTGACTGTTATTATACTTCAGCAAGGATTTATATGTGCAAATTATTTTGATTGTATAAAGACCTGCTCGGCTTCCTGTTCACACAGCCCTCTAGCCTTTCTATCTGGGGACACTTAACCCTAACTCAAGCACCCAAGCTCCAGTTCTGCCTCTAATGAGCAATTGCTCGAGATCAACATTTCACTTTCTATCAAGTCAGACATTGAAAGTTTTGCATTTAACTTTTTGGGATGTTTTGTAGTAGAAATTTTAAGAACTTTGGAACAAGAAAAGACTTGTTTCATAAATCTAGCTTCTCAATTTTGTAGCTGTTTGAATTCTGGTAAGCCACTTAGAATCTTTGCACAACAGTTTTCTCCCCTGTTTGGTGAGGATAATAATAGCACTTATCTCATTGGGTTGTAAGGAGTAAATAGAATAATATTTACATAGTATTTGCCTTTTTTTTCTGCACTTAGCAGGTGGTTGGCAAGTGGTAGTTTGTATTTTATAATGCTTATAATAATAAATAAGAGTATAATTATAATTAATATTATTAATAATATCCTTATACTATAAGGACACATTCAAATGAGAAAATAAGAGGCTTAATTCTCCCTTTTGAAAATGAGGGTAGTGATTTTTCTCACTTCCCTTTTTAGAAAACTTTGAAGTGATTTATCAGTTTTTAAAATGCAAATACCTTGAGAGCCATCTTTTCAAAATTCAAACATCTAGTTAGATATCTCCCTTATCTCCCATTTCCTGTAGGAGGGTAAAAGCCTAACTTTTGTGCATGCCTTGCTCCAATTTACAAACTACCTCTTATCGTAAAAACATCAGAAGTTTGTTTTTCCTCTGAATAGAGTGCATAAGTTAACACGGATGATCACCACATTTACTAGGTAAACTTAGGATGAACTATGTGTGAAAGAGGTTGCTAAGTCCTCTTACTTGTGAACTTGAATTTTGAAAATATGTATATAAATAGATTGTATCTACTTAGCTATATAAGGGAGTGAGATTCCTTTATGTTTTTGCATTTTGAATTCCTGTGGTACACATTACTTTCTGGTTTAATGCATATTCAATAATAAAAGTATTTTCTTTCTCCACTCTCTTTGCAGGGAGAGTTTCTTGAGTTGGGGGATTTTGCTTTTAATTATATTTCCCAACAAAACTCTACATCCAGATCTTTGCCTGAGATTAAATCCATCCCTCCTGACTTGTTCTACTGCTGCCTAATCCAATGCTTGTTAGAATATTTTCTTCTTGAGCTCTTCCTTCATATTTTTAAAATTTTGTCTTCATAATATATTTCAATCTTCTGACATATTTGGTTGGCTTTCTGGTCACCTATTCTCTTTTATAACTACCAACATTAATTCACCTATCTCACCACCCATTATCCTTCCCTTGATGGCCACTCTCATTCTTATTTTCTGTCCCTTCCCTCATTCTCCATTTCCTCTTCCAGGAGATATGATTTTGTCTTTTCTTTATACGGATATGAACATATGTGTACATATGCAAGTTCTAAGACATGTGTAATTGAGGTTATGTATAAGTGATGATATAGATCATAGATGATATAGCCTAAAACTCATCAGATTTACATTTTGAGGCTCCCACTACAGAAATTTTTATCCTGAATACAAAATAAATTCATGCAAAGTAGAAATAATGGTACAATGAACATCATATAGCTGTCAACTAGATTCATCATTTTTTAGCATTTTGCTATATTTGATTTCTCTCTCTCTGTCTTTCCCTCCTCCCTCTATCTCTCTTGCTCTCCTTCCATTTCTTTCTTTCTGCTTCCACATACACATGCAAACACACACATTTTTCTGTTTATATTTTGCTGAAGTATTTGAAAACATATTAGACTTATGACATTTTACCCTAAATACTTTATTATGCAGCTCTTAAGAATAAATGTGGTCTCCTATATAACCATAGTATGATTATCATACCTAAGAAAATTAGCATTAAGCCAATAATGTAATCTAATATACATCCAATATTCAGGTTTCCTCAAGTATTTTAAAAAATGTCTTTTGTACTTGTGTGTGTGTGTGTGTGTGTGTGTTTTAAATTTAGGTTTCAATCACAGTTAATACAATGAAATTTATTGTATCATTTTGGTATCCTTTATCTAAGGAAACCTTATATTTTTTAAAATTTTGATTTAGTATTTTAATATGTATTTTGTGGTTTGTCTTATTTTAAGATATTATTCCAATTATTAAGAAACACCACACATTCTGATCTTGATACTTTGTGATTAGATTAAATATTGTTTTGTGATCCAGATTAAATATTTTTGGCAAGAAAACACACATATGTGATGTATCACATCAGAAGGTACATTATATCACTTTTTATCAACTTGTCCCAGTGTTAGTGATGCTGAGTTAATCACTTGATTAAATTAGACTCCACTAGATCTCTTCATTGTAAAGATACATTTTTTTTTTTAACTCAGGCAATGTTTGGGAATGGAAAGCTTTTGTAAATAATGAAACTCATGTCTCACTCTTGGCAAAGATTTTTCAGTTTAGCATGGACTTTGGAATCTAATCTTATAAATTTTCCCAGGAGTTTTATTTATGATTTCCCAGGTTTGGGAATCACTGATGCTATGGTTTGAGGTGACATAAAAAGGACCTAGGATTAATTCCCACTCCACATTGTATTTGCTTCGATGCCTCTGGTAAATTATTTAGATTTTAAGCATAAATTTCCTCATATAAAATGGGATTGATAGTATTGCTTACTACATGGAATTGTTGTATTTATACAAATTAAGTCGGATAATGCACCAAGACTGCTTTCTCTATTGCTTGAATTTAGAAAGCATTTAAATAATAAGTCATTAATTATGTAATTTTTATTGTCTCTGTGTGGATGATGATGAACACTGTAATTTATTATCACCATTATAGGGTGATTAGAGAGAAAGAGCTTACCTGTGTTCCCCAGGATTTCTGATGTACCCTCCATTATCTATCTCACTATTTCCACAGAATAACAGAAATAATAGAATTTTACATATCTTAATAAAATATTTCCTCAATGAAATAATATACAGAATTTCCACCAGAGAAGTTATCAGTAGCCATCTTGATTAATAAAACGTTTCCTAAGTTGAGCCATAAGTTGAATAAACCAGTAATTTGATTTAGAAATTAAAATCATCTTCATATAGGCTAATGATATAATTTATCTTCAAATTTAAATATATCTAGTGGAGATCGACTTGTCTCGCGGCGTCCACAACAAGTCTCGAATCTCCAGGGAGGAGATTGTGCCATTCACCCACGTGTGGCGTCTTGCATGCCTGTTGACTTGTAGCTGGCAATGTTATGACATCAGTGCTCCTGGCTCTCTGGCCTTTGGACTTGGACCTATACCACCAACTCCCCTGGTTTTTAGGATTCAGACCCAGAGTAAATTACACCACCAGCTTACCTAGTTCTTCAGGTTGCAGACGGCAGATCATTGGACTTCTCAGCCTCCGTAAAAAAAAAATCAGCTTTCCCCAACATAAGCACTTACGTCTTGAAGTGGTCCTGCATATTTATTGAGAAAATGTGAACAAGCCTAGGGTAGCTTCTCCCCGGCTCTCCTGACTAGACGTAAACGTGCAGGGCACTCTGCTCACGCAAGGCACCGTGACATTTGCGAACAGACTCAGAGCTTTGCCATCCCTCTGTCAGGAGGTAGAGGCTAATTCCTTCCCTTGAAGCTGGGGAGCCTCGTGGCTCAATTATAGCCAATGGAAGACATCAGAAGTGACAGAGCATGACTTCCAAAGTGATGCAGCTTCTGTGTCATTAATGAGGACACTCATCTTCGGAGCCCTAAGTCACCGTAGAAGAAGTCCAACTGTCCTGAATCCTCAAAGCTGCAAGGAAGCCCCGCTGTCTGGACACTGGCCCTGAATTTCAAGTCCTCACCATTCAGACTTCAGATCTGGTGTCCAGAGAAGGTAACTACTTTGCCCACGTCCTAAACTGCCGTGTGGATGAAAAGTTCTTGGTGCTCCAGCCAGGAGGCAGGGCTCTGCCTCTGAGGCAGGAGAGCGAACTTCAGGACACTGGTCAACAAGAGACCTCCCAGCTCCACATAATATCAAACGGCGAAAATCTCCCAGAGACCTCCATCTTAACACCAGCACCCAGCTTCACTCAACGACCAGCAAGGCACAGTGCTGGAAAACCTATGCCAAACAACTAGCAAAAACAGGAACACAACCCCACCCATTAGCAGAGAGGCAGCCTAAAATCATAATAAGGCCACAGATACCCCAAAACACACCACCAGACGTGAACCTGCACACTAGAGAGACAAGATCCAGCCTCATCCACCACAACACAGGCACTAGTCCCCTCCACCAGGAAGCCTACACAACCCACTGAACCAACCTTAGCCACTGGAGACAGACATCAAAAACAGGAGGAACTACGAACCTGCAGCCTGCAAAAAGGAGACCCCAAACACAGTAAGATAAGCAAAATGAGAAGACAGAAAAACACACAGCAGATAAAGGAGCAAGATAAAAATGCACCAGACCTAACAAATGAAGAGGAAATAGGCAGTCTACCTGAAAGAGAATTCAGAATAATTATAGTAAGGTTGATCCGAAATCTTGGAGATAGAATGGACAATAGAATGGACAAAATGCAAGAATCAGTTAACAAGGACCTAGAAGAACTAAAGATGAAACAAGCAATGATGAACAACACAATAAATGAAATTAAAAGTACTCTAGATGGGATCAATAGCAGAATAACTGAGGCAGAAGAACGGATAAGTGACCTGGAAGATAAAATAGTGGAAATAACTACGGCAGAGCAGAATAAAGAAAAAAGAATGAAAAGAACTGAGGACAGTCTCAGAGACCTCTGGGACAACATTAAATGCACCAACATTCGAATTATAGGGGTCCCAGAAGAAGAAGAGAAAAAGAAAGGGACTGAGAAAATATTTGAAGAGATTATAGTTGAAAACTTCCCTAATATGGGAAAGGAAATAGTTAATCAAGTCCAGGAAGCACAGAGAGTCCCATACAGGATAAATACAAGGAGAAATACATGAAGACACATATTAATCAAACTGTCAAAAATTAAATACAAAGAAAGCATATTAAAAGCAGCAAGGGAAAAACAACAAATAACACATAAGGGAATCCCCATAAGGTTAACAGCTGATCTCTCAGCAGAAACCCTACAAGCCAGAAGGGAGTGGCAGGACATACTGAAAGTGATGAAGGAGAAAAACCTGCAGCCAAGACTACTCTACCCAGCAAGGATCTCATTCAGATTTGATGGAGAAATTAAAACCTTTACAGACAAGCAAAAGCTGAGAGAGTTCAGCACCACCAAACCAGCTTTACAACAAATGCTAAAGGATCTTCTCTAGGCAAGAAACACAAGAGAAGGAAAAGACCTATAATAACGAACCCAAAACAATTTAGAAAATGGGAATAGGAACATACATATCGATAATTACCTTAAATGTAAATGGACTAAATGCTCCCACCAAAAGACACAGATTGGCTGAATGGATACAAAAACAAGACCCTTATATATGCTGTCTACAAGAGACCCACTTCAGACCTAGAGACACATACAGACTGAAAGTAAGGGGATGGAAAAAGATATTCCATGCAAATGGAAACCAAAAGAAAGCTGGAGTAGCAATTCTCATATCAGACAAAATAGACGTTAAAATAAGGACTATTAAAAGAGACAAAGAAGGACACTACATAATGACCAAGGGATCGATCCAAGAAGAAGATATAACAATTGTAAATATTTATGCACCCAACATAGGAGCACCTCAATACATAAGACAAATACTAACAGCCATAAAAGGGGAAATCGACAGTAACACATTCATATAAGGGGACTTAAACACCCCACTTTCACCCATGGACAGATCATCCAAAATGAAAATAAATAAGGACACACAAGCTTTAAATGATACATTAAACAAGATGGACTTAATTGATATTTATAGGACACTCCATCCAAAAACAACAGAATACACATTTTTCTCAAGTGCTCATGGAACATTCTCCAGGATAGATCATATCTTGGGTCACAAATCAAGCCTTGGTAAATTTAAGAAAATTGAAATTGTATCAAGTATCTTTTCTGACCACAACGCCATGAGACTAGATATCAATTACAGGAAAAGATCTGTAAAAAATACAAACACATGGAGGCTAAACAATACACTACTTAATAATGAAGTGATCACTGAAGAAATCAAAGAGGAATTAAAAAAATACCTAGAAACAAATGACAATGGAGACACAACGACCCAAAACCTGTGGGATGCAGCAAAAGCACTTCTAAGGGAGAAGTTTATAGCAATACAAGCCCACCTTAAGAAGCAGGAAACATCTCAAATAAACAACCTAACCTTGCACCTCAAGCAATTAGAGAAAGAAGAACGAAAAACCCCCAAAGCTAGCAAAAGGAAAGAAATCATAAAAATCAGATCGGAAATAAATGAAAAAGAAATGAATGAAACAATAGCAAAGATCAATAAAACTAAAAGCTGGTTCTTTGAGAAGATAAACAAAATAGATAAACCACTAGCCAGACTCATCAAGAAAAAAAGGGAGAAGACTCAAATCAATAGAATTAGAAATGAAAAAGGAGAGGTAACAACTGACACTGCAGAAATAAAAGAGATCATGAGAGATTACTACAAGCACCTCTATGCCAATAAAATGGACAATCTGGAAGAAATGGACAAATTCTTAGAAATGCACAACCTGCCAAACTGAATCAGGAAGAAATAGAAAATATGAACAGACCAATCACAAGCACTGAAATTGAAACTGTGATTAAAAATCTTCCAACAAACAAAAGCCCAGGACCACATGGCTTCACAGGCGAATTCTATGAAGCATTTAGAGAAGAGCTAACACCTATCCTTCTCAAACTCTTCCAAAATATAGCAGAGGAAGGAACACTCCCAAACTCCTTCTACGAGGCCTCCATCACCTTGATACCAAAACCAGACAAGGATGTCACAAAGAAAGAAAACTACAGGCCAATATCACTGATGAACATAGATGCAAAAATCCTCAACAAAATACTAGCAAACACAGTCCAACAGCACATTAAAAGGATCATACACCATGATCAAGTGGGGTTTATCCCAGGAATGCAAGGATTCTTCAATATACGCAAATCTATCAATGTGATAAACCATATTAACAAATTGAAGGAGAAAAACCATATGATCATCTCAATAGATGCAGAGAAAGCTTTTGACAAAATTCAACACCCATTTATGATAAAAACCCTGCAGAAAGTAGGCATAGAGGGAACTTTCCTCAACATAATAAAGGCCATATATGACAAGCCCACAGCAAACATCATCCTCAATGGTGAAAAACTGAAAGCATTTCCACTAAGATCAGGAACAAGACAAGGTTGCCCACTCTCACCACTCTTATTCAACATAGTTTTGGAAGTTTTAGCCACAGCAATCAGAGAAGAAAAGGAAATAAAAGGAATCCAAATCGGAAAAGAAGAAGTAAAGCTGTCACTGTTTGCAGATGACATGATCCTCTACATAGAGAACCCTAAAGATGCTACCAGAAAACTACTAGAGCTAATCAATGAATTTGGTAAAGTGGCAGGATACAAAATTAATGCACAGAAATCTCTGGCATTCCTATATACTAATGATGAAAAATCTGAAAGTGAAATCAAGAAAACACTCCCATTTACCATTGCAACAAAAAGAATAAAATATCTAGGAATAAACCTACCTAAGGAGACAAAAGACCTGTATGCAGAAAATTATAAGACACTGATGAAAGAAATTAAAGATGATACAAATAGATGGAGAGATATACCATGTTCTTGGATTGGAAGAATCAACCTTGTGAAAATGACTCTACTACCGAAAGCAATCTATAGATTCAATGCAATCCCTATCAAACTACCACTGGCATTTTTCACAGAACTAGAACAAAAAATTTTGCAATTTGTATGGAAACACAAAAGACCCCGAATAGCCAAAGCAATCTTGAGAATGAAAGAAGGAACTGGAGGAATCAGGCTCCCTGACTTCAGACTATACTACAAAGCTACAGTTATCCAGACGGTATGATACTGGCACAAAAACAGAAAGATAGATCAATGGAACAGGATAGAAAGCCCAGAGATAAACTCATGCACTTATGGACACCTTATCTTTGATAAAGGTGGCAGGAATGTACAGTGGAGAAAGGACAGCCTCTTCAATAAGTGGTGCTGGGAAAACTGGACAGGTACAAGCAAAAGTATGAGATTAGATCACTCCCTAACACCATATACAAAAATAAGCTCAAAATGGATTAAAGACCTAAATGTAAGGCCAAAAACTATCAAACTCTTAGAGGAAAACATAGGCAGAACACTCTATGACATAAATCACAGCAAGATCCTTTCTGACCCACCTCCTAGAGTAATGGAAATAAAAACAAAAATAAACAAATGGGACCTAATGAAACTTCAAAGCTTTTGCACGGCAAAGGAAACCATAAACAAGACCAAAAGACAACCCTCAGAATGGGAGAAAATATTTGCAAATGAAGCAACCGACAAAGGATTAATCTCCAAAATTTACAAGCAGCTCATGCAGCTCAATAACAAGAAAACAAACAACCCAATCCAAAAATGGGCAGAAAACTTAAATAGACATTTCTCCAAAGAAGATATACAGACTGCCAACAAACACATGAAAGAATGCTCAACATCATTAATCATTAGAGAAATGCAAGTCAAAACTACAATGAGATATCATCTCACACCAGTCAGAATGGCCATCATCAAAAAATCTAGAAACAATAAATGCTGGAGAGGATGTGGAGAAAAGGGAACACTCTTGCACTGCTGGTGGGAATGTGAATTGGTTCAGCCACTATGGAGAACAGTATGGAGGTTCCTTAAAAAACTACAAATAGAACTACCATGTGACCCAGCAATCCCACTACTGGGCATATACCCTGAGAAAACCAAAATTCAAAAAGAGTCATGTACCAAAATGTTCATTGCAGCTCTATTTACAATAGCCCGGATATGGAAACAACCTAAGTGCCCATCATCGGATGAATGGATAAAGAAGATGTGGCAGATATATGCAATGGAATATTACTCAGCCATAAATAGAAATGAAATTGAGCTATTTGTAATGAGGTGGATAGACCTAGAGTCTGTCATACAGAGTGAAGTAAGTCAGAAAGAAAAAGACAAATACCGTATGCTAACACATATATGTGGAATTTTAGAAAAAAAATGTCATGAAGAACCTTGGGGTAAAGCAGGAATAAAGACGCAGTCCTCCTAGAGAATGGACTTGAGGTTGTGGGGAGGGGGAAGGGTGAGCGGTGACAGGGCAAGAGAGAGTCATGGGCATATACACACTAACAAACGTAGTAAGGTAGATAGCTAGTGGGAAGCAGCTGCATGGCACAGGGATATTGGCTCGGTGCTTTGTGACAGCCTGGAGGGGTGGGATAGGGAGTGTGGGAGGGAGGGAGACTCAAGAGGGAAGACATATGGGAACATATGTTTATGTATGACTGATACACTTTGTTATAAAGCAGAAACTAACACACCATTGTAAAGCAATTATACCCCAATAAAGATGTTAATAAAAAAAATAAAATAATTTTAAAAAATAAAATAAATTAAATAAATAAATAAATATATCTAAAGGTCAAAATATATGGACTAATTATTGAATATAAAGTTCATGTTGAAAACATTAAATGCTTACTTGCATTTGAAGGTAAATGAAAGTATTGATGTAATTGTTCGTAAATCAATCGTTTAGTATTAATGAAGCAGCTAATGCCATATCTTTCAATGTAAGATTTAAGTTTAAAAACATGCTACCAAATACATCCTAATATAAATAAGAAACCTTTACTAAGTACAATTTCAGACTCAACAATCTGTACACATAGGATTCTGGAACATGAAATAAAATCCCAAATCATTATTTTTTAAATATATTTAAAACACTTGAGTCACTGTGTTAATTCCTACTGGGTTGTGCAGATTAGTTTATTTTACACTGCTTGCAAACACTCCAAAAACATTATTTGTAGAGTGTACTTCAAATTACTTTATAAAAACAAGCCAGGCTATGACAAAGAAATGCCACTTTGCTCCTCTCCTTTTCTCCAGATATAGTGTTAGAAAATCTATTTAAATGCAATTGTAGGGGCTTCCCTCGTGGTGCAGTGGTTAAGAATCGGCCTGCCAATGCACGGGACATGGGTTTGGGCCCTGGTCCAGGAAGACCCAACATGCCATGGAGCAACCAAGCCCACGAGCCACAACCACTGAAACCTGCGAACCTAGAGCTTGTGCTCTGAAGCAAGAGAAGCCACCACAATGAGAAACCTACACACCGCAAAGAAGAGTAGCCCTGCTCGCCACAACTAGAGAAAGCCCACACACAGCAACGAAGACCCAACAGAGCCAAAAATAAACAAATAAAATAATTTTGACTAGTTCAGTCTCACTTTAGATATCAACTTTTGAGGAGGAAGGAATTATTCTTTACCATTCTAGTTTCTTCAGGCTGGTCTACCAATTAAATTGATTTGAGGCAGACTAACAGGAGAAAATCAAAATTTAATAATATGTATACATGGGATAGATCCAGGAAAAATAACCTCCTAAAATGACCAGAGCCTTCAACTTAATTACCATTTTCAGCTAAAGACAAAAGAGGATGTTGGGGGTAGTGGTTTGGGACTTCAAAGGGGAGGAAGATAATTTACATGGAATTTGAAAAGCAAATGTTTGGTAAACAAATGTTTGCTGAGCCATGCAAAGAAGATGGAACACAGAGTAGATTCTGATCTCTAGGCCCTACCAATTTTCCCATACCACACCTAACCCATATTCTTTGCAGATATCTCCAGTTATAGCTCTATTCCAAAATAGGCCTTTTACCTAAATTAATTTAGGCAGTTAAGGGAGAGATAACAAGAAAATATTCCTGAGTCTTCTGTTTCTTAAAAATAATTAGTCTAAATTAATCTTCATACTAAAGAGAAGCATTTTGAAGTGACAAATTTTGCTCCCATACAAAACAATCCAAATAAATTTCCCCAGCTACTCCATCTAAAGATTTTTGTCTCATCTATTCTCTATCTACATTCTGTTTGTTTCCTTCATTATTCTTATTCCAACTTAAAATACTTTGATTTGTTTCTGAGATTTTTGGCCTACTTTCCATATTATAATCTAAGTGCCTTGAAGAAATGTTCCAGGTTTATCTTTATCAGCATTGTATCTCAAAGCAGAGCCTGGCAAAAGGAAGGCTCTCAAAAAATACTACATAATGATAGAATGGATAGATCAATATTAATATTGTATTAGTTTACATTAAACTCAATGTTTCATTTATTTTTTATTTATTTATTTTTTTTGCGGTATGCGGGCCTCTCACTGTTGTGGCCTCTCCCATTGCGGAGCACAGGCTCTGGACGCACAGGCTCAGCAGCCACGGCTCACGGGCCCAGCCGCTCTGTGGCACGTGGGATCCTCCCGGACCGGGGCATGAACCCGCGTCCTCCGCGTCGGCAGGCGGACTCTCAACCGCTGCGCCACCAGGGAAGCCCTCATTTATTTTTATTAAGGTATAACTGACATATAACATTATATTAGTTTCAGATGTATGACACAATGACTCAATATATGTATATATTGCAAAATGAACACCATAGTAAGTCATGTTAACATCTTTACCATACATAGTTACACAGTTTTTTCTTGTGATGAGAACTTTTAATATTTACACAGCAACTTTCAAATAAGAAATAGCATATTATTAACTATAGTCACCATGCTATATATTACATACCCATGAATATTTATTTTATAACTGAAATTTGTACCTTTTTACCATTTTCATTCATCTTGCTCACACTCCACCCCTTGCCTCCAACAACATACAATTGGTTCCCTGTATCTCTGAGGGTTTTTTTTTTAAAGGTCTCACATATAACTGTCTTAATATGATATTTATTTTTCTCTGTGACTAATTTCACTTAGCATAATGCCCTAAAAGTCCATCCACATTGTTACAAATGGCAAGATTTTATTTTTTTATGGCTGAATAATAGTTCATTATATATGCATTTACCACATTTTCCTTATCCCTTTATCTATTGATGGACACTTAGGTTGTTTCCATAACTTGGTTATTGTAAATAAGGCTGCAATGAACATTAGGTGCAGGTATCATGTTGATTTAGTCTTTTTGTTTTCTTCAGAAAAATATCCAGAAGTGGAATTGTGCAATATATGGTAGTTCTATTTTTAATTTTTGAAGAAACTTCATACTATTTTCCGTAGTGGCTATACCAATTTACATTCCCACCAACAGTGCACAGTGTTTCCCTTTCTCCAGGTGCTAGGCAACGCTTGTTATTTCTTAAGAAAAATTTTATTTGCTTAATTAATTACAAATATATTTAATATTCTATACATAAGAAAAATTGCTACAGTTACTTTTTAAAGTTTATATTTTATTTTGCATTGGTATTGTTACTATAAAGATGCTTACTATGAAGATCAGTACTCTTGCCAGGTTATGGTTTGGGCTTTGGTTAAGAATTAAGGACCTGAAACCAAAACCAAAGACACAACAAGGAAAGAAAACTACAGGCCAATAATCCCATATAAATATTAATACAAAAATACTCAACAAAATACTAGCAAACTGAATTCATTAACATATTAAAAAGATTACACTCCATGACCAAGTGGGATTTACTCCTGGAATGCAAGAATGGTTCAACATATGAAAATAAGTCAATGTAATATACCACATTAATAGAATAAATGGGAAAAATCACAGATCACCTCAATTCATGCAGAAAAAGCATTTGACAAAATTAAACACTTTTCCATGATAAAAACACTCAAACAAACTAAGAATAGAAGAAAACAACCTTAACATAATAAAAACCATATTGAAAAAACACACTGTTAACATTATATTCAATAGTGAAAGACTGAAAGCTTTCCCTGTGAGATCAGGAATAAGAGAAGAATGTCTGAGTTTGCCACATCTGCTCAACATAATACTGGAAGTTCTAGACAGAGCAGTTACATTAAAGACATAGGGAAATTGGTTCAGGACGGCAGAGTAGAAGGACACGCTCTCACTCCCTCTTGTGAGAGCACCAGACTCACAACTAACTGCTGAACAATCTTTGACAGGAAGACACTGGAATTCACCAAAAAAGATCCCTACAATTAAAGACAAAGGAGCAGCCACAATGAGACAGTAGAAAGGGTGCAATCACAATAAAATCAAATCCCATAACTGCTGGGTGGGTGACTCACAAACTAGAGAACACTTATATTACAGAAGTCCACCCACTGGAGTGAAGGTTCTGAGCCCCACGTCAGGCTTCCCAACGTGGGGATCCAGCAACGGGAGGAGTAATTCCTAGAAAATCAGACATTGAAACCTAGTGGGATTTGATTACAGGACTTCAACAGGAATGGGGGAAACAGAGACTCCACTCTTGGAGGGCACACACAAAGTACAATGCATATTGGGACCCAGGGGAAGGAGCAGTGACCCCATAGAAGAATGAAACAGACATACCTGCTAGTGTTGGAGGGTCTCCTGCAGAGGTAGGGGGTGACTGTGTTTCACTGTGAGGACAAGGACACTGGCAGCAGAAGTTCTGGGAAGTACATCTTGGTGTGAGCCCTCCCAGAGTCCACCATTAGCCACAACAAAGAGCCCAGGTAGGCCCCAGTGTTGGGTCACCTCAGGTCAAAGAACCAACAGGGAGGGTACCCAGACCCACCCATCATCAGACAAGCAGATTAAACTTTTACTGAGCTCTGTCAAACAGAGCAACAGCCAGCTCTACCCACCAGAAGTCCCTCCAGTCAGGAGACTTGCACAAGCCTCTTAGACAGCCCCATCCACCAGAGGGAAGACAGCAGAAGCAAGAAGAAATACAGTCCTGCAGCCTGTGGAACAAAAGTCACATTTGCCGAAAGATAGACAAGATGAAAAGGCAGAAGGCTATGTACCAGAAGAAGGAACAAGATAAAACTCCAGAAAAACAACTAAATGAAGTGGAGATAGGCAATCTTGCAGAACAAGAATTCAGAATAATGATAGTGAAGATGATCCAGGACCTCAGAAAAAGAATGGAAGCAAAGATCAAGAAGATGCAAGAAATGATTAACAAAGACCTAGAAGAATTAAAGGAAAAACAGAGATGAACAATAAAATAATTGAAATGAAAAATACACTAGAAAGAATCAATAGCAGAATAACTGAGGCAGAAGAATGGATAAGTGACCTGAAAGACAGAATGGTGGAATTCACTGCTGCAGAACAAAATAAACAAAAAAGAATGAAAAGAAATGAAGACAGACTAAGAGACCTCTGGGAGAAGAGTAAATACAACCATTTTCGAATTATATGGGTCCAAAAAGAAGAAGAGACAGAGACAGGATCTGAGAAAATATTTGGAGAGATGATAGTCAAAAACTTCCCTAACATGGGAAAGGAAATAATCTCCCAAGTCCAGGAAGTGCAGAGAGTCCATTACAGGATAAACCCAAGGAGAAACACACTGAAATACATATTTAAAAAAAACCTAAAAATTAAATTCAAAAATATATATATTAAATGAAGCAAGGGAAAAGCAACAAATAACATACAACAGGATTTGCATAAGGTTATCAGCTGGTTTTTCAGCAGAAACTCTGAAGGCCAGAAGGGAGTGGCATGATATATTTAAAGTGATGGAAAGGAAGAACCTACAACCAAGATTACTCTACATGGAAAGGATTTCCTTCAGATTCAATGGAGAAATCAAAAGCTTTACAGACAAGGAAAAGCGAAGAGAATTCAGCCCCACCAAACCAGCACTACAACAAATGCTAAAGGAACTTCTCTAAGTGGGAAAAACAAGAGAAGAAAATGACCTACAAAAACAAACCCAAAACAATTAAGAAAATGGTAATAGGAACATGCATATCGATAATTACCTTAAAAGTGAATGGAATAAATGCTCTAACCAAAAGACACAGGCTAACTGAATTAATACAAAAACAAGACCTTTATATATGCTGTCTACAAGAGACCCACTTCAGACCAAAGGACACATACTGACTGAAAGTGAGGGGATAGAAAAAGATATTCCATGCAAATGGAAATCAAAAGGAAGCTGGAGTAGCAATACTAATATCAGATAAAAAAGACTTTAAAATAAAGAATGCTACAAAAGACAAGGAAGAAAACTACATAATGATCAAAAGATCAATCCAAGAAGAAGATATAACAATTGTAAATATTTATGCACCCAACGTAGGAGCACCTCAATACATAAGGCAACTGTTAACATTTATAAAAGAGGAAATCAACAGTAACACAAAAATAGTGGGGAACATTAAAAACTCACTTACACCAATGGACAGATCATCCAAACAAAATTAATAAGGAAACAAAAGCTTTGAATTACACAATAGAACAGACAGATTTAATTGGTATTTATAGGACATTCCATCCAAAAACAGCAGGTTACACTTTCTTCTCAACTGTGTATGGAACATTCTCCAGGATAGATCATATCTTGAGTCACAAATCAAGCCTCAGTAAATTTAAGAAAATTGAAATCATATCAAGAATCTTTTCTGACCATAATGCTATGAGATTAGAAATCAATTACAGGGAACAAAATGTAAAAAACACAAACACAAGGAGGCTTAACAATACGTTACTAAATAACCAAGAGATCACTAAAGAAATCACAGAGGAAATCAAAAAATACCTACAGACAAATGACAATGAAAACACAACAATGTAAAACCTATGGGATGCAGCAAATCACTTATAAGAGGGAAGATTATAGCAATACAAGCCTACCTCAAGAAACATGAAACATCTCAAATAACCAATCTAACATTACACCTAAAGGAACTAGAGAAAGAAGAACAAACAAAACCCAAAGTTAGCAGAAAGAAAGAAATCATAAAGTTCAGAGGAGAAACAAATGAAATAGAAACAAAGAAAATAATAACAAAGATCGATAAAACTAAAAGCTGGTTCTTTGAGAAGATAAACAAAATTGATAAACCATTAACTAAACTCATCAAAAAAAAGAGGGAGAGGACTCAAATCTGTAAAATTAGAAATAAAAAAGGAGAAGTTACAACAGACACCGCAGAAATACAAAGCATCCTAAGAGACTACTGCAAGCAATACTATGACAATAAAGTGGACAACCTGGAAGAAATGGACAAATACTTAGAAAGGTATCACCTTCCAAGACTGAACCAGGAAGAAGTAGAAAATATGAACATACCAATCACAAGTAATGAAATTGAAACTGTGATTAAAAATCTTCCAACAGGGATTCCATGGTGGTGCAGTGGTTGAGAGTCTGCCTGCCGATGCAGGGGACACGGGTTCGTGTCCAGGAAGATCCCACATGCCACGGAGTGGCTGGGCCTGTGAGCCATGGCCGCTGAGCCTGCGCATCTGGAGCCTGTGCTCCGCAACGGGAGAGGCCACAACAGTGAGAGGCCTGCGTAATGCAAAAAAAAAAAAAAAAAAAAAAAAAAAATTCCAACAAACAAAAGTCCAGGACCAGATGGCTTCCCAGGTGCATTCTATCAAACATTTAGAGAAGAGCTAACCCCCATCCTTCTCAAACTCTTCCAAAATATTGCAGAGGAAAAAAATCCCCAAACTCATTCTATGAGGCCAGAATCACCCTAATACCAAAAACAAACAAAGATACTACAAAAAAAGAAAATTACACACCAATATCTCTGATGAATATACATGCAAAATTCCTCAACAAAATACTAGTAAACAGAATCCAACAACACATGAAAAGGATCATACAACATGATCAAGTGGGATTTATCCCAGGGATGCAAGGATTCTTCAATATATGCAAATCAAACAATGTGATACACCATATTAACAAATTGAAAAATAAAAACCATATGATCATCTCAATAGATGCAGAAAAAGTTCTGACAAAATTCAACACCCATTTATGATAACTCTCCAGAATTTGGGCATAGAGGGAACCTGCCTCAACATAATAAATGTCATATATGACAAACCCATAGCAAACATCATTCTCAGTGGTGAAAAACTGAAAGCATTTCCTCAAAGATCAGGAATGAGACAAGGATATCCACTCTCACCACTATTATTCAAGATAGTTTTGGAAGTCCTAACCATGGCAATGAGAGAAGAAAAAGAAATAAAAGAAATACAAATTGGAAAAGAAGAAGTAAAACTGTCACTGTTTGCAGATGACATGATAGTATACATAGAGAATCCTAAAAAAGTCACCAGAAAACTACTAGAGCTAATCAATGAATTTGGTAAAGTTTCAGGATTCAATATTAATGCACAGAAATCTCTTGCATTCCTATACACTAATGATGAAAAATCTGAAATAGAAATTAAGGAAACACTCCCATTTACCATTGCAACAAAAAGAATAAAATACCTAGGAATAAACCTACCTAGGGAGACAAAACACCTGTATGCAGAAAACTATAAGACACTGATGAAAGAAATTAAAGATAATAAAACAGATGGAGAGATATACCATGTTCTTGGATTGGAAGAATCAATATTGTGAATATGACTATACTACCCAAAGCAATCTACAGATTCAATGCAATCCCTAAAAAATTACCAATGACATTTTTTACAGAACTAGAACAAAAAATCTTAAAATTTGATTGGAGACACAAAAGGCCCCAAATAGTTAAAGCAGTATGGAGGGAAAGAAATGGAGCTGGTGGACTCAAACTCCCTGACTTCAAACTATATTACAAAGCTAGCGTAATGAAGACAATATGGTACTGGCACAAAACCGGAAATATATATCAATAGAACAGGATAGAAAGCCCAGAGATAAACCCATACACTTAGGGTCAAATAATCTATGACAAAGGAGGCAGTGATATACAATGGAGAAAGGACAGTCTCTTCAATAATTAGTGCTGGAAAAACTGGACAGCCACATGTAAAAGAACAAAATTAGAACACTCCCTAACACCATACACAAAAATAAACTCAAAATGGCTTAGAGACCTAAACATAAGACTGGAGACTATAAAACTCTTACAGGAAATCATAGGAAAAACACTCTTTGACATAAATCACAGCAAGATCTTTTTTGATCCACCTCCTAGAGTAATGGGAGTAAAAACAAAAATAAACAAATGGGGCCTAGTGAAACTTAAAAGCTTTTGCACAGCAAAGGAAACCATAAACAAGACTGAAAGACAACCCTCAGAATGCGAGAAACTATTTGCAAATGAATCAACAGACAAAGGATTAATCTCCAAAATATATAAACAGCTCATGCAGCTCAATATTAAAAAAAACAAAGAATCCAATCTAAAAATGGGCAGAAGACCTAAACAAATATTTCTCCAAAGATGACATACAGATGGCCAAGAAGGACATGAAAAGCTGCTCAACATCACTAATTATTAGAGAAATGCAAATCAAAACTACAATGAGGTATCACCTCACACCAGTTAGAATGGGTAACATCAGAAAATCTACAAACAACAAATGCTGGAGAGGATGTGGAGAAATGGGTACCCTCTTGCACTGTTGGTGAGAATATAAATTGGTACAGCCACTATGGAGAACAGTATGGAGGTTCCTTAAAACCTAAAAATAGAATTACCATATGACCCAGCAATCCCACTACTGGGCATATACCCAGAGAAAACCATAGTTCAAAATGACACATGCACCCCAGTGTTCATTGCAGCACTATTTACAATAGCCGGGTCATGGACGCAACCTAAATGCCCTTTGGCAGACAAATGGATAAAGAAGATGTGGTACATATCTACAATGGAATATTACTCAGACATAAAAAGGAAAGAGATTGGGTCATTTGTAGAGATGTGGATGAATCTAGAGACTGTCATACAGAGTTAAGTAAGTCAGAAAGAGAAAACAAGTATCTTATAATAACGCATATATGTGGAACCTAGAATAATGGTACAGATGAACCAGTGTGCAATGTAGAAATTGAGAGACAGATGTAGAGAACAAACATATTGACACCAAGGGGGGAAAGTGGCAGGGAGGTGGGGGTGGTGGTGTGATGAATTGGCAGATTGAGATTGACATATATACACTAATGTGTATTAAATCAATAACTAATAAGAACCTGCTGTATAAAAATAAAATAAAATAAAATTCCAAAAACAATAAGTAAATAAAGACCTAGATAAAAGAACAAAAACTATAAAATTGTCAGGAGAAAACATAGGGAAAATGTTTTATAACATTGGATTCGGCAATGATTTCTTGAATAGGACCCCAAAGATACAAGCACTAAATAAATAAATAAAATTAGACTTTTTTTTTTTACAATGTAATGAGTTTTATTTTATTTTTTATTTTATTTTTATGTATACATGTATCCACTCATTTTTAGATTATTTTCCCTTATAGTACTGAGAAGAGTTCCCTGTGCTATACAGTGGGTCCTTATTAGTTAACTATTTTAAATATAGTAGTGTGTATTTGTCAGTCTCAGTCTCCCAGGTTATCCCTCTGCCCCTCCTCACTTTCTCCCCTGTTAACCATAAGTTCCTTTTCTACATCTGTGACTCTATTTCTGTTTTGTAAATTAGTTCATTTTTACCATTTGTTTTAGTTTCCACATATAAGCAATATCATATCAATTTGTCTTTCTCTGACTGACATACTTCGCTCAGTATGACAATCTCTAGATCCATCCATGTTGCTGCAAATGACATTAGTTCATCCTTTTTTATGGCTAAGATTTCATTGTATATATTTACCACAACTTCTTTATCCTTTCCTAGACATAGTTTTTAGATTGTACACCAAAAAATATTTTCAATAGAATATTAAGGCAGCCCAAAATGTTGGAGAAAATATTTGCAAGTCATATATTTGATAAGGGATTAATATCCAGAATATACAGAGAACTCCTCAAACTCAACAACATAAAAACAAACACCACAACACTTGTATAGGCATTTCTCTAAAAAGATATGCACATAGCCAATAAATACATGAAAAGATGCTCAATATCACTAATTATTAGAAGAATATACATCAAATCCACAATGAAACACTATCTCAAAATGATTTGGATGACTATTATTAAAAAAAGAACAAGTGTTGGTGAGGATGTGGAGAAATTGGAACCCTTAGGCACTGTCAGTTGGAATGTAAAATGGTATAGCTCCTATGGAAAACTGTCTGACAATTTCTCAAAAAATTAAAAATATAATTAAAATATTATCCATCAATTTGTCTTCTGTGTACCTAAAAGAGTTGGAAAGAAGAATTTAAAAGAGATAGTTGTACATCCATGTTTATAGTAGCATTAACTTTACTATAGTTAATATAGTTTATTAGTAAAAGATGGAAGCAAATCAAGTGTTCTTAGATGGATGAATGATAGCAAAATCTGGTATTTACATAAAATGGAATATTATTAATCCTTATAAAGAAAATTAAACTCTGACATATGCTACAAAATGAAAGAATATTTGTTAAGTAAAATAAGCCAGTCACAAAATAACAAATATTGGGTGATTTCACTTAGTGTTCAAAATCATAGCATCAGAAAGTAGTATGATGGTTTTCAGGGGCTCTGGGGAAGGATAGAATGGTAGTTATTGTTGAATGAGAATAGAGTTTCAGTTTTACTAGATGAAAAGGATCCTGGAGATGAATGGTGGTAATGGTAGCATATTATGAATGTATTTAACACCACTGAACTATATTCAAATAAGTTTAAGATGGTAACTGTTATGTGTATTTTACTAAAAAAAAAAGGAAAAGAAAAAATACAAACTCCCTATACAATTTGTATGGAAACACAAAAGACTCCGAATAGCCAAAGCAATATTGAGAATGAAAAATGGAACTGGAGGAATCAGGCTCCCTGACTTCAGACTATATTACAAAGCTACAGTCATCAAGATGGTATGGTACTGGGACAAAAACAGAAAGATACATCAATGGAACAGGATAGAAACCCAGAGATAAACCCACACACATATGGTCACCTCAACTTTGATAAAGGAGACCAGAATGTACAGTGGAAAAAGGACAGCCCTTTCAATAAGTGGTGCTGGGAAAACTGGACAGGTACATGTAAAAGTATGAGATTAGGTCACTGTCTAACACCATACACAAAAATAAGCTCAAAATGGATTATAGACCTACATGTAAGGCCAGAAACTATAAAACTCTTAGAGGAAAACTTAGGCAGAACACTCTATGACATAAATCACAACAAGATCCTTTTTGACCCACATCCTAGAGAAATGGAAATAAAAACAAAAATAAACAAATGGGACCTAATGAAACTTTAAAGCTTTTGCACAACAAAGGAAACCATAAACAAGACCAAAAGACAACCCTCAGAATGGGAGACAATATTTGCAAATGAAGCAACTGACAAAGGATTAATTTCCAAAATTTACAAGCAGCTCATGCAGCTCAATAACAAAGATAAAACAAACAACCCAATCCAAAAATGGGCAGAAGACCTAAATAGACATTTCTCCAAAGAAGATATACAGACTGCCAACAGATACATGGAAGAATGCTCAACATCACTAATCATTAGAAAAGGCAAATCAAAACTTCAATGAGATATCATCTCACACCAGTCAGAATGGTCATCATGAAAAAATCTAGATACAATAAATGCTGGAGAGGGTGTGGAACAAAGGGAACACTCTTGCACTGCTGGTGGGAATGTGAATTGGTAGAGCCACTATGGAGAACAGTATGGAGGTTCCTTAAAAAACTACAAATAGAACTACCATATGACCCAGAATCCCACTACTGAGCATATACCCTGAGAAAACCATAATTCAAAAAGAGTCATGTACCAAAATGTTCATTGCAGCAGTATTCACAGTAGCATGGAGATGGAAACAACCTAAGTGCCCATTATTGGATGAATGGATAAAGAAGACGTGGCAGATATATGCAATGGAGTATTACTCAGCCATAAAAAGAAACGAAATTGAGTTATTTGTAATGAGGTGGATAGACCTAGAGTCTGTCATACAGAGTTAAGTAAGTCAGAAAGAGAAAGTCAAATGCCATATGCTAACACATATATATGGAATTTAAGAAAAAAAATCATTAGGAACCTAGGGATAAGACAGGAATAAAGACCCAGACCTACTAGAGAACCGACTTGAGGATATGGGGAGGGGGAAGGGTAAGCTGTGACACAGCGAGAGAGAGGCATGGACATATATACACTACCAAACGTAAGGTAGATAGCTAGTGGGAAGCAGCTGCATAGCACAGGGAGATCAGCTTGGTGCTTTGTGACTGCCTGGAGGGGTGGGAGAGGTGGGGTGGGAGGGAGGGAGATGCAAGAGGGAAGAGATATGGGAACATATGTATATGTATAACTGATTCACTTTGTTATAAAGCAGAAACTAACACACAATTTTAAAGAAATTATACCCCAATAAAGTTGTTTAAAAAAATGAGGGTAGTTTAAGAGACTTCTGCGACAACATCAAGCTTATAAACATTCCCATTATACAGTTCCAAGGAGGTGAAGAAAGAGAAAAAGGAGCAGAGAATTATTTGAAGTAATTATATCTGAAAAGTTCTCTAACCTTGGAAAGGAAACACATCCAGGTCCATGAAGCACAGAGTCCCAAAAAGGATGAACACAAAGAGATCCACAAGAAGACACACTGTAATTAAAGTGGTAAAAATTAAAGATAGAGAATCTTAAAAGCATCATGGGAAAAGCAACTGGTTACAAGCAAAGGAACTCCCATAAATTTTTGAACTAATTTTTCAGCAGAAATTTTACAGGCAGAAGGGAGTAGCATGATATATTTAAAGTAATGAAAGGGAAAAACTTACAACCAATAATACTCCAACCAGCTAGGTTTTAATTCAGATGTGAAGGAGAGATAAAGTGTTTTACAGACAAGGAAAATCTAAGAGTTTAACACCACTAACCTGTCATTACAAGAAATGATAAATGGACTTCTCAAAGTGTAAAAGCCACACACAACTAGAAATATAAAAATTATGAAAGAAAAAATTTCATTGGTAAAGACAAACATACAGAAAAAGTAGTACATCAACCACTTATAAAGCTAATAGGAAGATTAAAATAAAGAAGTATGAAAATCATCTATATCCACAATAAGTAGTTAAAGGGTGCACAAAAAATTATGTAAAATATAATGTCAAAAACATCATTTGTGAAAGAGAGAAGTAAAAATGCAGGTTTGTTATAATGCATTTAAACATAAAAGGCCATGAACTTAAAATAATCATATATAGGTATATGCCTCATGGTAACCACAAACCAAACATGTATAATAGATACACATACACACACACACACACAAATGAAACGAATAGTAACACAACACTAAACATGTTCACCAAATGACAAAGTACGGCACAAAAGCAAAATGGAACAAAGAATAACTGCATAAGCAATGCCAAAACAACAAAAATTAAATAAGTACGTATATATCAATGATTACTTAAATGTGAATTGACTAAATGCTCCAACAAAAGGACATAAAGTGTCTGAATGTATAAATACAAAGAACAATATATTTGCTCCTTATGAAAGACTCATTTCTGATCTAAAGACCCAAAGAGTAAAACTGAAGAGATGGAAAAAAGAATTCCATGCAAATAAACATGAAAATAAAGCTGGGGTAGCAATACACATATGAGATAAAATACTTTATAACAAAGGTTGTAACAAGAGGTAAAGAAGAAAATTACATAATGATTCAACAAGAAGATACAACAATTGTCAGTATATATGCACCCAACATAGGAGCACCTAAATACGTAAAGCAAATATTAACAAATATTAGTGAGTAACTAACAGTAACACAGTAATAGTAGCAAATTTAAGCACCTCACTTACATCAGTGGACAGATCATCCGGACACAAAATCAATAAGGAAAATTGGCCTTAAAGGATACATTAGACAAGATGGACTTAATATATACATATAGAACATTCCATGCAAAAGCAGAATAATACACATTCTTTTCAAGTGCACATGAAATATACTCCAGGATTGATGACATGCTAGGCCTCAAAACAACGCTCAATAAATTTAAGAAGATTGAAATCATATCAAGTATCTTTTTTGACCATGATGGCCTGAGACTAGAAATCAACTATAAGAAAAATAACTGCCAAAAACATAAACACAGGAAGGCTAAACAATAGGCAACTAAACAATCCATGGGTCAATAAAGAAATCAAAGAGAAAAATTTTAAATACCTGGATATAAAAATATCAGTACAGTAGTCCAAACTCTGTTAAATGCAGCAAAAGTATTTCTAAGAGAAAAGTTTAGAGTGATAAAAGCCTAACTCAAGAAACAGAAAAAATATCAAATAAACAATCTAAATTCTATATCTGAAGTAACTAGAAAAAGGAAAACAAACAAAACCCGTTAGTAGAAGGAAAGAAATAAAGATCATAATGGAAATAAATGAAATAGAGACAAAAAACAATAGAAAAGATCAATGAAACTAAGAGCTGGTTCTTTGAAAAGATTTTTTTAAAAATGTGATAATCCTTTAGCCAGAGTCATCAAAAAGAAAACAGAGACAACTAGGATGCCTGCTGGAGGCTAGTGGGGGACCTCAAAGCCAAGGAGATGGGAGGAACCCCTGAGTGACTGGGTGGAGTGAGGGGGGAGAAGAAGTGGAGACCAGACAGGACCAGCGCCCCTGAGGGGTGTCTGGGAGGAAGAAGGGGTCCCCATTCTTGGAGGGACCCTCAGGGGCCTGGAGGATCAAGGAAGAGTGTACCTAACGTTTCCCCAGTCCAATAAGGTCCTGGGAAGCCTGCAGGGCTCCCAGACAGTGTCCTCCACCCTCCGATGTCCCCACCAGGCCACTTTATTCCTAGAGGTGAAAGAGGGAGGCAGGGGGAGAAGAGGAGTGGTGAGTGGGAAGGGCCCTCCAGAACTGGAGGAGCAGGGGAGGTGCAATAGGCATTTCCCCTGCCCACTTGGGCCCCAGCACACCTGCTGGGCTGCCAGACCTGGTCCTCCATTCTCTGGGACCCACTCTGGCCTCATGGGTCTTAGGGGCATGAAGGGAGTGAGGAGAGGTGAAGAGGAGGAGAGGTGGACTTGAAGGGGTACATCCCATGACTGGAGGATCAGGGGAAATGTGCCCAGCGTTTCCCACACACAGTTGGGCCCAGTGAGCCTGCTGTAGTCCTGGACCTGGTCCTCCACCTTTCAAGGTCACAGACACTTCTGGGCCCCTCCCACTGTATTGAGCATAAGCCCCACCCTTATCCTCCCAAGACCCTTTTCCTGCCCTGTGGATCCTAAGCAAGGTCCCGCCCACCCCTAACCCCACCCCTGTCTAAGCCCCACCTCCCACAGCCCAGGAC
>NW_020838050.1:1128116-1253942 GCF_003676395.1 Aethalodelphis obliquidens | reverse complement strand
TATATATATATATGTATATATATGTATGTATATATATATACATATATATATAGGTATATATATATATGTATATATATGTATGTATATATATATACATATATATATAGGTATATATATATGTATATATATGTATGTATATATATATACATATATATATAGGTATATATATATATATCTTTTCTAGTATATCTGTTAGTTTTCTAACTTTATTTTATTTTTTTTTATTTTTGGTTATTATTCTGCTCCTTTTTTCTTTTTTTCATTTGCTGCCCTGCACAGCTTGAAGGATCTTGCTTCATGAAGTGGGAATCAGGCCAGAGCCCCCACACTGGAAGCTCTGAGTCTGAACCACTGGACTTAAAGAGAACCTTAGGCCCAAGGAATATATATTGGAGTGAGTTCCCCTGGAGATCCTCATCTCAGCACCAAGACCAAACTCTATCCAACAGCCTACAAACTCCAGTGTTGGAGGTCTCAGGTCAAACAAACAGTAAGACAGAAAAAAAATGAGATGACAAAAATTATGTCACAGATGAAGGAGCAACGTAAAAGCCTACAAGACCAAATAAATGAAGAGTAAATAGGCAACCGACCTGAAAAAGAATTCAGAGTAATGACAGTAGAGATGATCCAGAATCTCAGAAATAGAATGGAGGCATGGATTTAGAAAATTTTAAAAATGTTAAGAAAGATCTAAAAGAACTGAGGAACAAACAAACAGAGATGAACAGCACAGTAACTGAAATGAAAAATACACTAGAAGGAATCAATAACAGAATAACTAAGGCAGAAGGAAGAATAAGTGAACTGGAAGACAGAATGGTGGAAATAACTGCCAAGGAGCAGAATAAAGAAAAAGGAATGAAAAGAATTGAAGACAGTCTCAGAGACCTCTGGGACAACACTAAATGCACCAACATTTCTATTATAGGGGGCCCAGAGGAAGAAGAAAAAAAGAAAGTGTCTGAGAAAACATTTGAATAGGTAATAGTGGAAAACTTTCCTAACATGGGAAAGGAAATAGTTACTCAAGTCCAGGAAGTGCAGAGAGTCCCACATATGATAAACTCTTGGAGAGACACATACTAATCAAACTAACAAAAATTAAATTCAAAGAAAAAATATTAAAAGCAGCAAGGGAAAAGCAAAAAGTAACATACAAAGGAATCACCATAAGGTTATCAGCTGGTTTTTCAGCACAAACTCTGCAGGCAAGAAAGGAGTGATAGGGTATACTCAAAGTGATGAAAGAATAAAACCTACAACCAAGATTACTCTACCCAGCAAGGATATCATTCAGATTTGACAGAGAAATCAAAAGCTTTACATATGAGCAAAAACTAAGAGAATTCAGCACCACCAAACCAGTGTTACAAAAAACACTAAAGGACTTTCTCTGGGTGGGAAACACAAGAGAAGAAAAAGACACACAAACACAAACACAAAATAATTAAGAAAATGGTAATAGGAACATATATATCAATAATAACCTTGACTGTAAACGGATTCAGTGCTCCAATCAAAAGACACAGACTGGCTGAATGGATACAAAAATTAGACCCATATACATGCTGTCTACAAGAGACCTGCTTCAGACCTAGGGACACATACACAATGAAAGTGAAGGGATGGAGAAATATATTCTATGTAAATGGAAATCAAAAGAAAGCTGGAGTAGCAATATTCGTATCAGATAAAATAGACTTTAAAATAAAGACTGTTACAAGAGACAAAGAAGGACATAATGCATAATGATCAAGGGATCAATCCAAGAAGAAGTTATGACAATTATAAATATTTATGCACCCAACATTGGAGCACCTCAATACATAAGGCAAATGCTAACAACCATAAAATGGGAAACTGACAGTAACACAATAATAGAAGGGGGAATTAACACCCTACTGATACCAATGGACAGATCATCCAAACAGAAACTAAATAAAGAAACACAGGCTTTAAATGACACAATAAACCAGATAGATTTAATTGATATTTATAGGACATTACACCCCCAAATGGCAAAATACACTTTCTTCTCAAGTGCTCATGGAACATTCTCCAGGAGGGATCCCATCTTTGGTCACAAATCAAGCCTCTGAAAATTGTAGAAAAATGAAATCATATCAAGCTTGTTTTCTGACCAAAATGCTATGAGATTGGAAATCAATTATAGGGGAAAAAATGTAAAAAACAGGAAAACATGAAGGCTAAACTGTTCACTACTAAATAAACAGGAGATCCCTGAAGAAATCAAAAAAGAAATAAGAGACCAATGACAATGAAAACACAACAACCCGAAACCTATGGGATGCAGCAAAAGCAGTACTAAGAGGGAAGTTTATAGCAATTCAATCTCACCTCAAGAAACAGGAAAAATCTCAAATAAACAATCTAATCTTACACCTAAATCAACTAGAGAAAGAAGAACAAAGAAACACCAAAGTCAGTAGAAGGAAAGAAATCATAAAGATCGGAGCAGAAATAAATGAAATAGAAATGAAGAAAACAATAGCAAAGATAAATAAAACTAAAAGTTGGTTCTTTGAGAAGATAAACAAAATTAATAAACCTTTAGCCAGACTTATCAAAAAAAAAGGAGAGGATGCAAGTCAATAAAATTAGAAATGAAAAAGGAGAAATCACAACTGACACCACAGAAATACAAAGGATTATAGGAGACTACTACAAACAACTATATGCCAAGAAAATGGACAACTATGAAGAAATGGACAAATTCCTGGAAAGGTACAATTTTCCAAGACTGAACCAGGAAGAAATAGAAAATATAAACAGACATATCACAAGTAATGAAATTAAAACTGTAATTAAAACTCTTCCAACAAACAAAAGCCCAGTATCAGATGGCTTCACAGGCGAAGTCTATCAAACATTTGGAGAATAGCTAACACTTATCCTTTTCTAACTCTTCTAAAAAATTGCAGAGGGAGAAACACTCCCAATTTCATTCTAAAATGCCACCATCACCCTGATACCAAAACGACGCAAAGATATCAGAAAAAAAAAAAACAGAAAAGAAAAGAAAATTACAGGCCAATGTCACTGCTGAACCTAGATGCAAAACTCCTGAACAAAAACTCAAAATGGATTAAAGACTGAAATGTAAGACCAGACACTCTAGAACTCTCTTAGAGGAAAACATAGGAAAATCATTCCTTTATCTAAACCACAGCAAGATCATTTTTGACCCACCACATAGAGTAATGAAAATAAAAATAAAAAATAAAAAAATGGGACCTAATTAAACTTAAAAGCTTTTGCACAGCAAAGGAAACTGTAAACAAGATGAAAAGACAACCCTCAGAAATGGAGAAATATTTGCAAATGAAGCAATGGACAAAGGATTATTCTCCATACTATACAAATAGCACATGGAGCTGAATATCAAAATACAAACAACCAAATTACAAAATGGGCAGAAGATCTAAATAGACATTTCACCAAAGAAGACATATAGATGGCCAAGAGGCACATGAAAATGTGTTCATCATCACTAATTATTAGAGAAATGAAAATAAAAATTACAATGAGGTATCACCTCACACTGGTCAGAATGGCTGTTGTCAAAAAATCTACAAACAATAAATGCTGGAGGGAGTGTGGAGACAAGATAATGCTTCTGCAGTGTTGATGGGAGTGTAAATTGATAGAGCCACTATGGAGAACAGAATAGATCTTCCTTATAAAACTTAAAATAGAACTGCAGTATGACCCAGCAATCACACTACTGAGCATATACCCTGAGAAAACCATTATTCAAAAGGACACGTGTACCCCAATGTTCATTGCAGCACTATTTACAATAGCCAGGACATGGAAACAACCTTAATGTCCGACGATAGATAATGGATAAAGAATATGCAGTACATATATACAATGGAAATATTACTCAGCCATAAAAAGGAACAAAATTATATCATTTGTAGAGATGAGGATGGACCTAGAGTCTGTCATACAGAGTGAAGTAAGCCAGAAAGAGAAAAACAAATATCGTATATTAACAATTATATGTGGAATCTAGAACAGTGGTACAGATGAACCTATTTGTAGGGCAGGAATAGAGATGTTGGCATAGAGAATGGACATGTGGACATGGGAGGGGGAAGGGGCGTGGGACGAATTAGGAGATTAGTTTTGACAAATATACCCTACCGTGTGTAAAATAGATAGCTAGTGGGAACCTGCTACATAACACAGAGAGCTCAGCTCAGTTCTCTGTGATGACCTAGATGGGTGGGATGGGGAGTTTTGAGGGAGGTCCCAGAGGGAGGGGATATAGGTATCCATATAGCTAATTCACTTCATCATACTGCAGAAACTAGCACAATGTTGTAAAGCAATTTTACTCCAATAAAAATAAATGAATAAATAAATAAATAAATAAATAAATAAAAACTAGGCCATTAAAAAAAAAGAAGAAAAGAGAGAGGGCTCAAATCAATAAAATCAGAAAAGAAAAAGGAGAAGTTACATCCAACACCACAGAAATACAAGTGTTCATAAGAGATTACTATAGTTATATGCCAACAAATTTGACCATCTATAAGAAATGGATGAATGCCTAGAAATGTACAATCTCCCAAGAAATAGGGAGTATAAACAGAACAATTTCTAGTAATAAAACTGAATCATTAATTAAAAACTGACAACTAAAAAAAGTTCAGGATTAGATGGTTTCACAGATGAATTTACCAGACATTTAAGGAAGAGGCAAGACCTATCCATCTCAAACTATTCTAAAAAATTAAAGAGGAAGAAGTGCTTCCTCACTCATCTATGAAGCCAGCATCACCATGATAACAAAACCATACAAAGACACCAGAAAATCAAAGGAATTACAGGTCAATATGACTAATAAACATAGATGCAAAACCCTCAACAAAATATTAGCAAAACAATTTCAACAATACATTAAAAGAATCATACACTATAACCAAATGGCATTTATCCCAGGGTGCAAAGATGCTTAAACATCCACGAGTCAATCAATGTAATACACCATTAACAAATTAAAGAATAAAAATCATATGATCATCTCAAGAGATGCCAATAAATTTTCTGATAAAATTCAACATCGATTTATGATTAAAATCCTTTGCAAAAGTGGGTATAGAGGGAGCATATCACAACATAATAAAGGCCATATAGGACACACTCACCACAAACATCATATTCAATGTTGAAAACCTGAAAGCATTTCCTCCAAGAGCAAAAACAAGACAATGAGTCTCACTTTTGTCACTTTTATTCAAAATAATATTGGAATTCCTAGCCACAGACAAAAGTAAGAAAAAAAGAAATTAAAAAAATTCAAATTGGAAAGAAGTAAAATGGTTAGTTTGCAAATGACATGAAAATCCTAAAGATACCACCAAAAAGTATTAACACAAATAAATGAATTCAGTAAAATTGCCAGATGCAAAATTAATATACCAAAATCTGTTGCATTTCTATGTACTAACAAGAACTCTCAGAAAGAGAAATTAAGAAAACGACCCCATGTACAATCAGAACAACAGTAATAAAATACCTGTAAACAAATCAAACTAAGGAGGTAAAAGCCTGTATTCTGAAATCTATAAGTCACTGATGAAGAAAATTTAATATGACAAAAACAAATGGAAAGATATAATGTGTTCATGGATTGGAAGAATCAATATTGTTAAAATGACCATACTCTAAAATCTGTAATACAATCTACAGATTAAGTGCAATCCCTATTAAAATACAAGTGGCATTTTTTACAGAACTAGCATAAATAATTCTAAAATTACATGGAAACACAAAAGACACTAAATAGTCAAAACAATCTTGAGAAAGTAGAAAGGAGCAGAACGTATTACACTCCCAGATTTCAAACTATAGTACAAAGCTATGATAATCAATGAAGTATGCTACTGGCATAAAAACAGAAACATAGATAAATGGAATGGAATAGAGAGCATATAAATAATGCCACACTTATGTGGTCAATTAATCAATGAGAAAAGAGGCAACAATTTTCAATGGGGAAAGAACAACTCCTTCAATAAATTGTGTTGGGAAAGGTAGACAGCCTCATGCAAGAGAATAAAACTGGACTATTTTCTCACACCATAATTAAAAAAAACATAATGGATTACAATTTTAAATGTAAGTCTTTAAATGAAACCATAAAACTTCTAGATAAAAACATAGGCAGGAAACTTTTTGACTTCTGTCTTAATAATATGTATTTTTTGATATGTTTCCACAGGCAAGGGAAAAAAATGGGACTACATCAAACTAAAAATATATTTCACAGTGAAGAAAACTATCAACAAAGAAAAGCCACCTACTGAATGGGGGAAGATATTTTCAAATACATCTGATAAGGGATTGATATACAAAATATACAAGAACTCATACAACTCAACATCAGGAAAAGACAAAACTTAAAATTAGCTGAGAATCTGAATAGACATTTTTCCAGAGAAGACATACAGACAGCCAACAGGCACATGAAACATTGCTCAACATCATTAATTATCAGGGAAATGCAAATCAAAGCCATAGCCACTTCAAATCTGTCAGAATGCCTATTATCAAAAAGACAACAAGTAGCAATTATTGACTTGGATGTGGAGAAAAGTGAACCCTCATGCACTTTTGGTGGGGCTATAAATTGGTGTGGTCACTTTGTAAAACACTATGAAGGTTCATAAAAAAAAATATAAAATATCCTGCAATCCAGTTATTCAATTTCTGGGTAGTTTTCCCAAGAAAATAAAGTTACTACTTTGAGAATATATATGTCCCCCTATGTTCATTGCAATATTAATTACAATAGCCAAGTTAAGGAAGAAACCTATGTGTTCATCAATAGATAAATGGATAATGAAGTTGAAGATGTGAGATATATATATATATATATATATATATATATATATATAAAAGTATTAGCCATACAAAAATGAAATATTCCCATTTGCAACAACATGAAAGGATCTAGAAAGTATTATGACTAGTAGAATAAGTCAGGTAGAGAAAGGCAAATACCATATTATTTCACTTATATGTGGAATCTGAAAAACAAAGCAAATGAACAAACTGATAGAAACAGACTCATAGATACAGGGAACAAACTTTTGCTCCCAAAGCAGAGAGTGGTGGGAATATGAATGAAATAAGTGAGGGATACTGAGTAACAAACTTTCAGTTACAAAATAAATGAGTCCAGGAATGAAATGCACAGCATGGGGAATATGGTCAATATTAGTTTTTTGCTTTGTTTTGAATTTTTATTGAAGTATAGTTGATTTACAATATTAAGTTAGTTTCAGGTGTACAGAAAAGTGATTCAGTGCTATATATACATATATATTCTTCTTCATATTCTTTTCCATTATAGGTTATTACAAGATATTGAATATAGTTCTCTATGCTATACAGTAGGTCCTTGTTCTTTATCTATTTTATATATGGTAGTATGTATCTGTTATATCCCCAAATCCAAATTCATCCCTCCCCGCACTTTCCCCTTTGGTAATCATAAGTTTGTCTTCTATGTCTGAGTCTATTTCTGTTTTGTAAATAAGTTCATTTGTGTCATTGTTTTAAGATTCCATGTATAAATGGTATTATATGGTATATGCCTTTTTCTGTCTGACTTCCTTTACTTAGTATAATAATCTCTAGATCCATCCATGTTGCTGCACATGGCATTATTTCATTATTTTTTATGGCTGAGTAACATTCCATCATATATATATATATATATATATATATATATATATATATACCACATCTTTATCCATTCATTTGTGGGTGGACATTTAGGTTGCTTCCATATCTTGGCTATTGTAAATAGTGCTGTTTTGAACTTTGGGGTACATGGTATCTCTTTGAACTAAAGCTTTCATCTTTTCTGGGTATATGCACAGGAGTGGAATTGTTAGATCATATGGTGACACTACTGAGTTGCCACTATTTAAAATATCAAGTTTTCAACCAAGAGTTATGAGATATACAAAGAAATGAGAAAGAAAGACCCATACACAGGAGAAAAGCAGTCAATAGAAACTGTCCATGAGGAAGTGTAGATGTTCCTAGATGTTTGACTTAATAGACAAAGACTTTTAATAAATTATTTTAAATATGTTCAAAAAGTAAAGGCAACCATGCACAAAGAAATAAAAGAAAGTATGAGAATAAGGTATCACCATATAGAGAATATCAATAATGAGATTTAGAGTATCAGAGACCTGTGGGACACCATCAAGTGCTCCTGGGACTACACAGCAGCAGTCCCAGGAGAGAGAAAGTGAGGCAAAAGAACATTTTAATAAATAATGTTTAAAAAATTCTTAATTAATTAATGGAAAGCATAAATCTACATATTGAAAGCAGCAAAAGAGAAAGGTCAAAATCAAGGAGTCCATAATAATACTAACAATTGATTTCTCATCAGAAACCATGGCGGCAAGAAGGCAGTGAGATGATATACATATTCAGAGTGCTGAAAGAAGATTGTCAGTCAAGAATTCTATATTTAGCAACACCATTCTTCAAAAATTAGAATTCATTAGCTGATAAACAAAACCAGAATTCACTGCTAGCAGACCTTCCCTTCAAAAAAAACTGAAGTAGCCCTTCAGGCTGGAATGAAAGGATACTGCACAGTAACATGAAGAAATAAACACCAGTGCTACTACACAGGTAAGTATAATATATTTTTGTTTACTACCTTTTGCTTCTCTCCAATTTAAAACACAATTACATAAAGCAATAATTATAAAATTGTGTTGATAAGCCTATACTGTAGAAAGATATAATCTGTAGGACAATAATACTATTAATAGTAGCATAAAAGAAGGGAAAAGGAAAGTTTTTGTATATTACTGAAATTAAGTTGAGATTAATCTTAACTAGATATTTATAAATTGTGATATTAATTTTTAAAATTTTATTGGAATATAGTTAATTTACAATCTTGTGTTAGTTTCAGGTGTACAGCAAAGTAATTCAGCCATGCATATACACAAATCATTCTTTTTCAGATTATTTTCCCATATAGGTGATTATGGAATATTGAGTAGAGTTCCCTGTGCTATAGGTCCTTGTTGGTTATCATTTTTATACATACTAGTGTGTGTATGTTAATTCCAACCTCCTAATTTATCCCACCCCATGTTTGCCCTTTGGTAACCATAAGTTTGTTTTTGAAATCTGTGAGTCTGTTTCTGTTTTGTAAATAAGTTCATTTATACCATTAAAAAATAGATTTCACATCATGGTCAATATTATTTTAATAATTTAGTATAGTGAAACATGGTGACTTGATTTATTTTCATGATCATTTTTTAAGTATGGAAAAATCAAATCACTGTGCTGCACTCCTGGAACTAACATAGTGTTGTAAGCCAATTATACTTTGATAAAAAAGGAAACAATTCAAGCTGTTGATATCAGTTGATGGATATCAACTGGTGAGTAGTTTAAAAATATAGAGTGCATTGGGTAGAGATAAGAGCAAGATGACAAGTTGGGAAATATCAGTTTTCTTCCCCACAAAAGAAAAAACAATAATTAGACATCTATCAACCAGCAAAAAGCACTCCTGGGAGGACGCAAGAACCCAATTAAGAACATGTAGCAACACAGTTGAATGAAAAGAGAATAACAGCATAGAAAAAATCACTGGGATTATCAGTGTAGCTGAGACAACTGGAGATAGCTAAGAGCAAAGAGGAAGGATGGGGGTCACCAGTATCTGCCATGCAGAAGGTGCCACTGCAGTCCCCAGTGGCCTACTATGTAGAGGACCTTGGCTGCCTTTTTCTTGAAGACCTCAACATCCCCAGAGTTTTCATAGAAGAAGACCCCATATTGTTTATCAGTGAGGATCCCAGCAGTCTGCTCCCCAAAGTGTACTGATGGCTTTTGTCACAGAGGTAATCAACAGCCATTGCAGTTACAGATTCCCTGGACTGGGAAGTGCTTCTGAGTCCTCTCCATGAAGGATCCACTGTTGCATTGCCATGGGACTGGGACTGCAACCCTCTCCAAACTGCCTCACACGTAGAGCTTCAAATCTTTGGCCACTCAGCACAAACTATGCCCCAGGCCTTTGTTCTACATCAAATTCATGCATATTTGTGTCTCAGGAACTGAAGCCAGCACTGCTGAAAGATAGACTGAGCCCTGGACCCTGGAGCCACTGTTGCTCTACACATACATGTACTTAAGAACATGACTTCATGGCCACTTAATGAATATCCACGTCTAGGACACTGGAGCTACAACCACAGTGTGCATATTTGACCCAGAAAGCTTATTTAAAGAAATACTAGTTTAAAACTTGCCAAATCTTGGGAAAGATACAGACAGCAGGTACGTGAAGCTTAAAGACTTCCAAAAAGTACAATCCAGAGAGTCCTTCATCTACACACATTATAATCAAATGTCAAAAAGAATTTTGAAAGCATCAAGAACAAAGTGACTCATCACATAAAAAGGAACCCACAGAAGGCTGTAAGTGATTTTCTGCTATTTCTCAGCAGAAACCTTGAAAGCAAGGAGAAAGTGGGATGATACATTTAAAGAGTTGCAACAAAAAACAAAAGCCAGCCAACCAAGAATGCTTTACATGACAAAGCTACTCTTCCAAGTTGTAGGAGAGATAGACATTATCAGACACACAAAAGCTGAAGTAGTACATCACCAATAGACATGCTTTACAAGAAAAGCTAAAAAGAGTTCTTCAAGTTAAGAAGAAAAGATGCTATCTATAACATGAAAATATGTGAAAGTAAACAATGCACTGATAAAGGCTAGTGTATAATCAAATTCAGGATGCTCAAATACTGAAATGTTTGTGTGCAAATCACTTTTATCTCTAGTAAACTGTTAGGAAACAAAGTATTAAAAATAACAGTAGCTATAATAATTTGTTAACGGATACATGATATAAAAGATGTAAATTGTGACATCAAAAAAGATAAATGTAGGGTGAGGTAAGTAAAGGTATTTTGCATGCAAAGTTAACTTTTATCAGCATAGGATAGATTTTTATAACTATAAAATATTTTATGTAAGCCATATGGAAACCACAAAGAAAAACATGTATAGATACATAAATATAAAGAAAAAGAAATTTAAAATTAGCACTAAATAAAATTATCAAATTATAAAGGAAGACAGCAAAGAGGAAAAACAAACAAAAGGACAATAATAAGTCCTTACCTCTCAGTAATTAAATGTAAATAGAGTAAATTACTCAAACAAAACTCATAGAATAGCTAAATTGATAAAAATATATGACGTAGTAATATGGTGCCTACAAGAGGCTCATCTCAGCTTTAAGAACACACTGGTTCAAAGTGAAGGTGTCAAAAAAGATATTTCATATTAATAGAATCCAAAAGAGAGGAGGGTTAGCCATACATATATAGACAAAGTATATTTTAAGTGAAAAGCTATAACGAGAAAAAAAGTCATTATATAATGACAAAGAGGTCAATTTTTCAAGAGGAAATTACAATTTTATATATATATATATATATATATATATATATATATATCTCCAAAATCAAAGCACCTAATTATATAAAATAAATACTAAAAGAAATAGACAGCAATACAATAATGGAAGGGGACTTTAATATATTACTTTTAACAATAGATCATAAAGACACTAAATCTATGTGAAATATTGTACTTAAACAATAAACATTCTTCTCAAGCATACATAGAACATCTTTTAGGGTAGATCATATGTTGGGTTATTAAAAGAAAAAAGTCTTAGCAAATTTAAGTGCTTGAAATCATATCAAGTATTTTTTTCTGAATGCAATGTTATGAAAGTAGAAATCAATACCAGGAGGAAAACTGGAACATTTACAAATATTTATATATGAAACAACATATTCCTGAACAAACAATTTGTCAAAAAGTAAATAATAAAGAAAACTTAAAAAATTTAAAAAACAAAAATGGAAAGACAGTTGCATTCATTTATTTTCCACACGATAAGTTAAAGCCCGTATTAATTATCATTAATTTTACATATTACATAATATGTATGCTCTTACATATTATATATCCCCTAACAATTTTATCTCCATTGTATCCTATGGTCGCTCCATTAGATCACGAGCTTAATCACCATGCCGCGTGAAACCAGCAACCCGCTCGGCAGGGATCCCCCTTCTCGCACCGGGCCCATACACCGTGGGGGTAGCTAACGGTGATCTTTATAAGACATCTGGTTCTTACTTCAGGACCATTTTAACTTAAAATCGCCCACTCGTTCCTCTTAAATAAGACATCTCGATGGACTTATGACTAATCAGCCCATGCCTAACATAACTGAGGTTTCATACATTTGGTATTTTTTAATTTTTGGGGGGGGGCCTGCACCGACTCAGCTATGGCCTTAGAAAGGCCCTGTCGCAGTCAGATAAATTGTAGCTGGGCCTGTGTGTATTTTTGATTGGACTAGCACAACCAACAGGTGTTATTTAATTAATGGTTACAGGACATAGTACTCTATTATTCCCCCCGGGCTCAAAAAACCCTATCTCATAGAGGTTTAAACCCCCCTTCCCCCTTACAAAACTGATCATCTGCTTTAATATTCACCACCCCCCTACAGTGCTTCGTCCCTAGATCTACGCGCACTTTTTTTAATAAATCAATACTAAATCTGACACAAGCCCCATAATGAAATTATACAAATAATTTTCTACTCCACAAGTTAATGTAGCTTAAAATTTTATTAAAGCAAGACACTGAAAATGTCTAGATGGGCATTACTGCCCCATCAACACAAAGGTTTGGTCCTGGCCTTTCTATTAGTTTTTAGCAGACTTACACATGCAAGCATCCGCATCCCAGTGAGAATGCCCTCCAAATCATTAAAGACTAAAAGGAGCGGGCATCAAGCACACTACACTAGTAGCTCATAACGCCTTGCTTAGCCACACCCCCACGGGATACAGCAGTGACAAGAATTAGGCTATGAACGAAAGTTTGACCTAGCCATGCTAATTAGGGTTGGTAAATTTCGTGCCAGCCACCGCGGTCATACGATTGACCCGAATTAATAGACACCCGGCGTAAAGAGTGTCAAGGAACAATATAAAAATAAAGTCAAACCTTAATTAAGCTGTAAAAAGCCATAATTAAAATTAAGTTAAACTACGAAAGTAACTTTACCATAAACTGAGTACACGACAACTAAGACCCAAACTGGGATTAGATACCCCACTATGCTTAGTCGTAAACTTAAATAGTCCTAAAACAAGACTATTCGCCAGAGTACTATCGGCAACAGCCCAAAACTCAAAGGACTTGGCGGTGCTTCATATCCTTCTAGAGGAGCCTGTTCTGTAAACGATAAACCACGATTAACCTCACCAATCCTTGCTACTTCAGTCTATATACCGCCATCTTCAGCAAACCCTAAAAAAGGAACGAAAGTAAGCACAACTATTGCACGTAAAAACGTTAGGTCAAGGTGTAACCTATGGATTGGGAAGAAATGGGCTACATTTTCTATAATAAGAACACCCCTTAAACTTACACGAAAGTTTTTATGAAACCTAAAAACTAAAGGAGGATTTAGCAGTAAATTAAGAATAGAATGCTTAATTGAATAAGGCCATGAAGCACGCACACACCGCCCGTCACCCTCCTCAAGTGCCATAGCAGAGCCCCAGATCGCTAACTCATGCTAAGCAAGCGTACAAGAGGAGACAAGTCGTAACAAGGTAAGCATACCGGAAGGTGTGCTTGGATAAACAAGATGTAGCTTAAACAAAGCATCTAGTTTACACCTAGAAGATTCCACAACTCGTGTACATCTTGAACTATATCTAGCCCATATCCCTCCTCATCACTACTACTACAAACCAATCAAATAAAACATTTACCATACATCTAAAGTATAGGAGATAGAAATTTAATTATCAATGGCGCTATAGAGAAAGTACCGTAAGGGAAAGATGAAAGAATTATTAAAAGTAGAAAAAAGCAAAGTTTACCCCTTGTACCTTTTGCATAATGATTTAACTAGTGATAATTTAGCAAAGAGACCTTAAGTTAAATTACCCGAAACCAGACGAGCTACTTATGAGCAGTAACTAGAACAAACTCATCTATGTGGCAAAATAGTGAGAAGACTTGTAAGTAGAGGTGAAAAGCCTAACGAGCCTGGTGATAGCTGGTTGTCCAAGAAAGGAATTTCAGTTCAACATTAAACAATACTAAAAACCACACTAAGTTTCAACGTATGTTTAACTGTTAGTCTAAAAAGGTACAGCTTTTTAGAAATGGATACAACCTTTACTAGAGAGTAACATAAAACTTAAACCATAGTTGGCCTAAAAGCAGCCACCAATTAAGAAAGCGTTCAAGCTCAACAACAAAAACAAGTTTTAATTTCAACAATAAATAAAATAACTCCTAGCCTGACTATTGGACTAATCTATTCAATTATAGAAGAAATACTGTTAATATGAGTAACAAGAAAAATTTTCTCCTCGCACAAGCTTATATCAGTAACTGATAATATACTGATAGTTAACAGCTAATAAATATAACCCAACACTAAACTATTTATTAACCATACTGTTAATCCAACACAGGCGTGCACTAAGGAAAGATTAAAAAGAGTAAAAGGAACTCGGCAAACACAAACCCCGCCTGTTTACCAAAAACATCACCTCTAGCATAACTAGTATTAGAGGCACTGCCTGCCCAGTGACAATTGTTAAACGGCCGCGGTATCTTGACCGTGCAAAGGTAGCATAATCACTTGTTCTCTAAATAAGGACTTGTATGAATGGCCACACGAGGGTTTTACTGTCTCTTACTCTTAATCAGTGAAATTGACCTCCCCGTGAAGAGGCGGGGATAACACAATAAGACGAGAAGACCCTATGGAGCTTTAATTAATCAACTCAAAAAGCATAAAATAATACCACCAAGGGATAACAAAGCTTTATATGAGTTGACAATTTCGGTTGGGGTGACCTCGGAGTATAAAAAACCCTCCGAGTGATTAAAACTTAGGCCTACCAGCCAAAGTATAATATCACTTATTGATCCAAAATTTTGATCAACGGAACAAGTTACCCTAGGGATAACAGCGCAATCCTATTCTAGAGTCCATATCGACAATAGGGTTTACGACCTCGATGTTGGATCAGGACATCCTAATGGTGCAGCAGCTATTAAGGGTTCGTTTGTTCAACGATTAAAGTCCTACGTGATCTGAGTTCAGACCGGAGTAATCCAGGTCGGTTTCTATCTATTACGCATTTCTCCCAGTACGAAAGGACAAGAGAAATAAGGCCAACTTTAAAAAAGCGCCTTCAAACAATTAGTGATCCAATCTCAACCTAATAACCTAGCGCAAATATACCCTGCCCAAGATCAGGGCATTGTTGAAGTGGCAGAGTACGGCAATTGCATAAAACTTAAACTTTTATACCCAGAGGTTCAAATCCCCTCTTCAACAAATGTTTATAATTAACATTTTAACACTCATTCTTCCTATTCTTTTAGCTGTAGCATTTCTAACATTAGTAGAACGCAAAATCTTAGGCTACATACAATTCCGAAAAGGACCAAACATCGTAGGCCCATATGGCCTACTACAACCCTTCGCCGATGCAATCAAACTATTCACTAAAGAACCCTTACGACCAGCCACATCTTCCACCACCATATTTATAATTGCACCCGTACTTGCACTAACCTTAGCTCTCACAATATGAGCTCCCCTACCCATACCACATCCACTCATCAACATAAATCTAGGTGTACTCTTCATACTAGCAATATCAAGCCTAGCTGTCTACTCTATCCTGTGATCCGGATGAGCTTCCAATTCAAAATATGCTCTAATCGGAGCCCTACGAGCAGTAGCACAAACAATCTCATACGAAGTAACATTAGCTATCATTCTATTATCTGTACTCCTAATAAACGGCTCCTTCACTCTATCTACACTAAACATTACACAAGAAAAACTATGACTGCTCATCCCCTCATGACCACTAGCTATAATATGATTTATCTCCACCTTAGCAGAAACTAACCGAGCCCCCTTTGATCTTACAGAAGGAGAATCAGAACTCGTATCTGGCTTCAACGTAGAATATGCTGCTGGTCCTTTCGCCCTATTCTTTCTAGCAGAATATGCCAACATTATCATAATAAATATATTCACAACTATCTTATTTCTAGGAGCATTCCACGATCCATATGCACCAGAATTATGCACAACAAACCTAATCGCTAAATCACTACTACTAACAATATCTTTCCTATGAATCCGAGCATCCTACCCCCGATTCCGATATGACCAACTAATACATCTCCTCTGAAAAAACTTCCTCCCACTAACACTAGCTCTCTGCATATGACACATCTCATTACCCATCATAACAGCAGGCATCCCACCCCAAACATAAAATAAGAAATATGTCTGACAAAAGAATTACTTTGATAGAGTAAATAATAGAGGTTTAAGTCCTCTTATTTCTAGAATAATAGGAATCGAACCTACCCTTAAGAATTCAAAATTCTCCGTGCTACCACACTACACCATAATCTATAGTAAGGTCAGCTAAATAAGCTACTGGGCCCATACCCCGGAAATGTTGGTTCATATCCTTCCCATACTAATCAACCCATTCATCTCCATCACCCTACTAACAACCCTCGTCTTAAGCACAACAATTGTTACCATTAGCTCCCACTGATTATTCGCCTGAATCGGACTAGAAATAAACATAATAGCCATCATTCCCATTATAATGAAAAAACCTAACCCCCGAGCCACAGAAGCCTCAGCCAAATACTTTTTAACACAAGCCACAGCATCCTCATTACTCATACTAGCAATTATTATCAACCTAATACACTCCAGCCAATGGACCATCATAAAATTATTCGACCCAACAGCATCCATTCTAATAACAATAGCCCTAGCCATTAAATTAGGACTATCCCCTTTCCACTTCTGGGTACCAGAAGTTACACAAGGCATTCCCCTAAGCACAGGACTAATCCTACTTACGTGACAAAAACTCGCACCCATATCAATCCTTTACCAAATTTCACCATCAATTAACCTACACTTAATAATTACCATATCCTTTCTATCAATCCTAATCGGAGGTTGAGGTGGACTGAACCAAACACAACTCCGAAAAATTATAGCCTACTCATCAATCGCCCATATAGGATGAATAACCACTATTTTACTGTACAGTCCAACCCTCACCATACTAAACCTATTAATCTACATTGTAATAACCTTCACTATATTTATATTACTCATCCAAAACTCCACTACCACTACACTACTATTATCCCAAACATGAAACACAATACCTATTATGGCAACCTTCACCATACTCACCCTACTCTCCATAGGAGGACTTCCTCCCCTTACAGGCTTTATGCCTAAATGAATAATCATTCAAGAATTAACAAAAAACGACACTCTCATCCTACCCATCCTCATAGCCATCACAGCTCTACTCAACACTAAAATTCATGAGATGTAGCAAAAATATTTCTAAGAAATTATTTTATAATAATAAAGGCCTACATTAGGCCTTTATTATTGTATAAAATGTATACAAGATCTTGTATAAAATACAAGATCTCAAAAAAATCCTAAATTTGCAGCTCAAAGAACTAGAAAAAGAACAAATTAAGCCCAAAATTAGCACAAGCAAATAAATAACAAAGATCAGAGCAGATATACACCAAATAGAGTTTAGAAATACAATAGAAAAAAAATCAACAAAATTAAGAGTTGTTTTTTTCTGAAAAGGAAAGAAAATGGACAAACCTTTAAGTACACTAGGAAAAAAAGAGAAAAGACTCAAATGAATAAAATCAGAAATGAAAGAGAGGAGGTATTGTGTCTGATACTACAAAACTAAAAACAATCATAAGACTGCTATCAGTAATTATACCTCAACAAATGGCATAACCTAGAGGAAATGGATAAATTCACAGAAACGTTCAAGCTATCAAGACTGAATCATGAAGAAATAGAAAATCTGAGCAAACCAATAATGAGAGAATAAAAGTGAAAGGGTAGCATTGACATATATACACTACCAAATGTAAAATAAATAGCTAGTGGGAAGCAGCTACATAGCACAGGGAGATCAGCTCAGTGCTTTGTGACCACCTAGAGGGGTAGGATAGGGAGGGTGGAAGGGAGGTGCAAGAGGGAGGGGATATGGGGATATATGTATACTTATAACTGATTCACTTTTTTATACAGCAGAAACTAACACAATATTGTAAAGCAATTATACTCCAATAAAGATGTTTAAAAAATTCAACAATCTATAAAAAGATTCATATACCATGATGAAGTGGGATATATGCTACGGATGCAAGAATGTTTCAATACCAAAATTCAATCAATATGATATACCACATTAACATAAAGAAGGATGAAAATTAAATGATCATCTCTATAGAAACAGTAAAAGCATTTGATAGCATGCAACATTAATTAATGATAAAAACTCCATTCAAAGTTGTTATAGAGGAAACAAATTTCAACATAATAAAGCCTATTTATGACAAAGCAACATATAAAATCATACTCAATGGTGAAAAGCTGAAAACTTTTCTTCTAAAATAAGGATCACAACAAGAATACCCATTCTCACCACTTCTATTTAACATAGTATTGGAAGTCCTAGCCACATCAATCAGACAAGTAAAAGAAATAAAAGACATTCAGATTGGAAGGGAAGTAGTAAGGGAAGAATGTGGAGAAAAGGGAGCACTAGTATACTATTGATAGGAGTGTAAATTGTTGCTTTCACTATGGAAGCAATATGGAGTTTCCTCAAATAACTAAAAATAAAACTATGATAAGATCCAGCAGTTCCACTCCTGTGTATATACCCAAAGAAACTAAAACACACTCAATTAAAATATACATACACCCCAATGTTCATAGCAACATTATTTCTAATAGCCAAAATATGGAAACAAATTAAGTTTCTGTCAATAGATGAATGGATAAGAAGTTGTGAGATATATATATATGTGTTTGTGTGTTTGTGTGTGTGTGTGTGTATACACACACAGTGGAGTATTACTCAGCCATAAAAAGAATAAAATTTTCCTTTTACAGCAACATGGATTGATCTTGAGGGTATTATGCTTAGTGAAATATGTCAGACAAATAAAGACAAATACTGTATAATATCACTTGTATGTGGAAGCTAAAAAACAAACTCACAGATATAGAGAATAAACTAGTAGTTTCCAGTGGGGAGAGAGAAGGTGGAAGAGGCAAGACAGGGATAGGGGACTAAGAGGAAAACCTACTATGTATAAAAGAAATAAATTACAAGGATATATTGTACAGCTCAGGGAACATATCCAATATTTTATAATAACTTCAAGTGGAGTATAATCTATAAAAATATTGAATCACTTCATTGTACACCTGAATCTAATATATTGTAAATCAACTATAGGTCAATTAAGAAAAAAATATGACCTAGGAAAATAATTGTCCAAAAATACATGTACACGTACATTTCTTCCAGCTTATGTTAATAGGAACACACTGTCAAAAATCTAAATGTAAAAAAATAAAGAAATGAGCTTGTCTGTGACCATATGTCGGAGTATTATGTAACCATTACATTTAGAGTGAAGAGACATATTAATTGACATGAGGGAGTTTATAATATATTTTAAAATTGCTTTTGGCCAAAGAATAGCAAAGAAAAATATAAAGATGAATATTCCCAGGAGAGAGGTCAGTGATATTGCCAAAGAGGAGATCCCCAGCCCTGGTCCTCCCACAGACTCACTGATTTGGCAAACATCCATGGAAAAAAGTGATTTTGTGGGAGCTTCAGGATCTAAGTAGGAGGTTTAAAACCTGGGTGGAGTCCAGGACCAAGCAAAGATGCTTTTAGAAGGAAGAAACACACCCCTGATAGCAAGCTCACTGACCAAAGACCTGGCTGTTGATATGGAAGAAATCACATCCACCTCTGTACTTGGTTCCAACTCCACTTGTTTATTGTCCTGCAGCCAGCCCTGCCTGCCCACAGACCCAGTAGCAGCCACATCTGCCCAAGACACTGGTAACAGGCTTTTGGATCATGGACCAAACTATGGGCCTGGAGGCAATCCTATCCTTCAGCAGACTCAGTTACAAACTTGCTAATATGCTGTCCCAGAGGTAATCTCATCTACTGACAGACCTAGCAGAAGCCACAACAGCCTCTTTCCAAAGTAGCAGTCCCCTGGACCATAGATACTACTGCTATCCTAGAGATTGTTCCATCCAAACATGGCCTTAATGACTGCTCAACCAACCCACAGACACAGAGATATCCCTCCTTAATTGCATATCTGGTGAAAGCTCTGCAAGAACACCCACAGACATAGCTCCAATCTGACCCATTGCTAGACCAGATAACTGTGGTCAATGATACCTGCAATAGGTTTACCAATGGACACTGTCAGATGACTTGCTCACAAACTCTGCTAACCAACCATCCCAGAATGTCTGACTGTGCTAACTGGTGAAGGTCTTTATCTTCTGAAGCCAATTTGTAAAGACTGAAGAGATGGTTATTCCTACAAATGCACAAACACCAACAAAAGACTACAAGAATCATAAAGCATCAAGCAAATATAACACCAGCAAAGGAAATAAAGATATAGAAACAGACCCTACATAAATGTAGATCTATGAACTTCTTGAAAAAGAACTTACGGTATGGTACTGGCACAAAAACAGAAAGATAGATCAATGGAACAGGATAGAAAGCCCAGAGATAAACCCACGCACACATGGTCACCTTATCTTTGACAAAGGAGGCAGAAATGTACCGTGGAGAAAGGACAGCCTATTCAATAAGTGGTGCTGGGAAAACTGGACAGCTACATGTAAAAGTATGAAGTTAGATCACTCCCTAACACCATACACAAAAATAAGCTCAAAATGGATTAAAGACCTAAATGTAAGGCCAGAAACTATCAAACTCTTAGAGGAAAACATAGGCAGAACACTCTATGACATAAATCACAGCAAGATTCTTTCTGACCCACCTCCTAGAGTAATGGAAATAAAAACAAGAGTAAACAAATGGGACCTAATGAAACTTAAAAGCTTTTGCGCAGCAAAGGAAACCATAAAGAAGACTAAAAGACAACCCTCAGAATGGGAGAAAATATTTGCAAATGAAGCAACTGACAAAGGATTGATCTCCAAAATTTATAAGCAGCTCATGCAGCTTAATAACAAAAAAACAAACAACCCAATCCAAAAATGGGCAGAAGACCTAAATAGACATTTCTCCAAAGAAGATATACAGAGTGCCAACAAACACATGAGAGAATGCTCAACATCACTAATCATGAGAGAAATGCAAATCAAAACTACAATGAGATATCATCTCACACCAGTCAGAATGGCTATCATCAAAAAATCTAGAAACAATAAATGCTGGAGAGGGTGTGGAGAAAAGGGAACCCTCTTACACTGTTGGTGGGAATGTAAATTGATACAGCCACTGTGGAGAACAGTATGGAGGTTCCTTAAAAAGCTACAAATAGAACTACCATATGACCCAGCAATCCCCCTACTGGGCATATACCCTGAGAAAACCATAATTCAAAAAGAGTCATGTACCAAAATGTTCATTGCAGCTCTATTTACAATAGCCCGGAGATGGAAACAACCTAAGTGTCCATCATCGGATGAATGGATAAAGAAGATGTGGCACATATATACAATGGAATATTACTCAGCCATAAAAAGAGACGAAATTGAGCTATTTGTAATGAGGTGGATAGACCTAGAGTCTGTCATACAGAGTGAAGTAAGTCAGAAAGAGAGAGACAAATACCGTATGCTAACACATATATATGGAATTTAAAAAAAAAATGTCATGAAAAACCTAGGGGTGAAACAGGAATAAAGACACAGACTTACTAGAGAATGGACTTGAGGCTATGGGGAGGGGGAAGTGTAAACGGTGACAAAGCGATAAAGAGGCATGGACATATATACACTACCAAACGTAAGGTAGATAGCTAGTGGGAAGCAGCCGCATAGCACAGGGAGATAAGCTCGGTGCTTTGTGACCGCCTGGAGGGGTGGGATAGGGAGGGTGGGAGGGAGGGAGACACAAGCGGGAAGAGATATGGGAACATATGTATATATATATAACTGATTCATTTTGTTGTGAAGCTGAAACTAACATACCATTGTAAAGCAATTATACTCCAATAAAGATGTTAAAAAAAAAAAATCATCCCAAAGAAGTTCAATGAACTAAAATAGAACACACCTAAGCAACTAAACAAAATAAGGGAAAAATACATAAAGAAATGAGAAATTCAATAAAGAAATAGAAACTGTTAAAAAGAACCAGACAATATTCCTGGAGGTAAAGAATACAATGACTGAACAGAAAAATCCAATAAAGAACTTTAACAGCAGGCTTGAACAAGCAGAAGAAAGAATTGGTGAAATTTTAGACAGGTCATTTGAAAATATTCAGTTGGAGGAATAAAAAGGAAAAAGAATAAAAGAGTGAAGGAAGCCTGTTTCAGACACAGAGCATCACTTAGAATACAGTATATGCATTATAGGAGTTTCACAAGGAGAGGAGAGAAAGGAGCAGAAACCTTATTTCATGGAATAATGACCGAAGACTTCTGAAACCTTGGAATAGAAACAGATATCCAATTTCATGACGTTTTCAAGTAGGATGAGCCCAAACAGAACTATGCTTAGGCACATTATAATTAAATTATCAAAACTCAATGACAGAATTTTGAAAGCATCAATATGCAAGCAACTTATCACATATAAAGAAACCCCCTTAGGACTATCAGTGAATTTCTCAGCATAAGCTGTACAGGTCAGTGTGTATATACAGTTATACACCAAAGACAAAGAAAAAAGAATCAAAGCACACAGCTGAAAAAAATCAACAATTCACAAATAAAGTCAATAAGAGAAGAGATGTACAAGTCTACAAAAGACAGAAAACAATAAAATGGCAATGGTAAATCCTTACCTATCAATTATTACTTTAAATATTAATGGCTTAACTTCCCAATCAAAAGACATAGAGTGACTGAAGAGATTAAAAAAATAAGACTCTAAAAAAAAAAAAATAAGACTCAACTATATGCTGCATACATAAGACTCCCTTTAGATATAAGGACACACATAGGCAGAAAGTGAAGGTGTGAAGAAAACATGTCCAAAGAAAATTATAACTGAAAAAGAGCAGAGATTACTAAACTCATATCAGAGAAGATATACTAAGTAAAAAACTGTCACAAGTAACAAATGTCATTATATAGTGATAAAAGATTCAATTCAACACAGACATATAAATATTATAAATAGTATGCACCCAACAAATTACGTAAATATATTAAGCAAACATTGATAGATATGAAGGGAGAAATAGACAGCAATATAACAATAGTGGGAAATTTCTGTATCCCACTGTCTACAATGGATAGCTCTTCCAGAAAGAAAACCAATAAGAAAACAGGAAAACTGAATAACACTATGGACCACATAGACCTGGCAGACATATATAGGACATTCCACACAATAGCAGCTGAATACTCATTTTTCTCAGATGCACAGGCATTAATCTCTAGAATAGATTACCGGAAATGTCAAAAATAATGTCTTAATCTATTTAAGAAGATTGAAATAATCCCATGTATTATTTGTGTCCACAATAACACTAGAAATCAATAATAGAAAAATAACAGGAATATTCACTTATACATGGAAGTTAAACAACACATTTTTAAACAACTGTTGAGTCAAAGAAATCAAAATGGGAATTAAGAATTCTCTTGAGACAAAGAAATGAAAGACAACATACAAAAACTTGTGGGATGCAGCAAAATCAGTACTAATAAGAAAGTTTACAGCAATAAAAGACTACATTAAAAAAGAAGAAAATAAACAACTTTACATCTCAAGAAACTAGAAAAAAGGAGAATTTAAAGTAAACCCAAATTTATCAAAAGCAATAAATAATGAAGATTAGAGCAGAAGTAATAAAATAGAAAAGAGAAAATCAATTTTAAAAATCAACAAAAGACATGGTTTCTAGAGAAGATAAATTAAATCAACACAAATTCAGCTAGAATAACTATGAAAGAAGAGAGGCTACACAAATAAATAAAATTGGAAATGAAAAAGGAGACATTGCAACTGATCTAACAGGAAAGAAGAAAGATCATTAAGGACTATTTTAAGCAATTTTACACCAAAAAATATAAAACCTAAAATAAATGAATAAATTCATACAAATATACAACCTACAAAGACTGAATCAAAGAGAAATAGAAAGCCTGAACAGATCAATAAGAAATAAATATATTGAAGGAATAATTTAAAAACTTCCAACAAAGAAAAACTGTGTCAAATGGCTTCAGAAGTAAATTCTACCTAACCTTTAAAGAATAATTAATGCGAATTCTTATACTCTTCTAAAAAATAAAAGGGAATATCTTCAAATTCATTCTATGGGGCCATAATTATCCTGATACCATAGCCAGACAAAGACACCACAAAAAATAAAAGCTACAGACCAATATTCCTAATAAGCATGAATGAAAAAATCCTCAAGGAAATACTAGCAAACCAAATAAAACAACACTTTAAAAGAATGATACAACATAAACAATTAATGTGCCCCGATTGGTTATTCCTGAGTGTCCAATCACAGTTCAACATATTCGGAGGAAACTTTACTTCCCACTACAAACAGAAATAACCTCCAGCTGGATTTAAGATATAAATGTGAAAGGTAAAACAATAAATATTTTATATTAAAACATAATATAGTATATTTGGGACATTGCAGAAAAGATATGTTTATTGACTGGACAAATAAATCACTGATTATAGTGCAAAAATGTATAAATTGGACTATGTTAAAAATAATCTCTTCTGAGTTTCACATTTGGAATGACTGCATAAGGAGCTCTGTGTACTTACTTCCAAGTTGTATAATCATAGCTGTTGGAAATTACTCTTTTCTCATATTCTATGGATATTTCCCTTAAAAAATTCAGCAGATGAAGAAACATATAGTCACAGCACTGTACCAAACATCATTAAGAATAGTAAGAGTCTGTGGCACTTGAGACATAACCTGATCCTTTCCTCTCCACTTCCTTAGCTCAAACTGACAAAAGCCCCACTGCTGTTGAGCATGGCAAAAAAGACAGGGATTTCTCTTCCATTAGATACAAATCAATGGATACAGTGCCTTACTAGGTGGGACAGGCAACTAGCATTTTTCATTCCTTTCAGTTTCAATTTGAAGAAGCTATATTCCTGGTGAATACACTTTAAGTTAGGTTCTCCATTCCACCACCAAACCTACACCAGATCTAACCCAGTGGTGGTAGGATGAAAATATTGAGGCCTCATGTGCCATAACACTATGTTGATATGAGGGCTGATGTTACACACAAAAGGTACAAAAAGAAGACCAGGTGCTACTGCACATCCCAGCAGCTGGAGTAGTGGCTGGGTGATTTTTCCCAAGAGAAGAAATTGTCCATAAGAATAGAAAGTTTACAAGCTTACCCAAAAGAGCTGATTTTATTTGATACAGAATGTGGGGAATTTCAAGTCTAAGGATTCTTTCACAAATAATAGCTTTCCTTAATTTAGGACAAGTTAAACCATAGGTTAATTAGTTCACCAGGAAAAATCATGGAAAGAGATACCTAAAAGAACATTTTTGGGGTCAGGAAATTAACCTCAAAGAATGGCCTAAAAAATTAGCCCAATAAATGGCCTTAAATTTAATTAGACCAAATGTGAAGCAATTTATGCTACAAGGCATTGTCAAAAATAATAATATAACCAGCCAGAACTCAATGTATTAACAACATCAATTAAATATTATGCGAGTATCAGAAGACAAAATCAGAGATAAAGCAGCAAGAAAACTATTAGAAGAAATAATGGCTGAAGTTTTTCCATATTTTATAAAAAAATATTATCTACACATCCAAAATGCTCAATAAATTCCAAGTAGAATAATCACAAAGATGTTCTTACCCAGGCACAACATAGTGAAATTGTTGAGAGACAAAGACAGAGAAAAGTTTCAAAAGCATCAAGAAACAACTGACTTTCACAAGGAGATTCCTCTAATATTAATAAATGTTTAGTCATTATGAACAATGGAAATCAAAAAGAATTGGAGAAACATGTTCAAATGCTTTAAAATATGGTGAATAGAGAATCATATTCACCAAAACTGAAGCAAATATGAAAGCAAAATAAAGGCATTCTCAGATTAACAAAAATAATGTATTTCTAACAGGAGTGTCCTACAGTACATGCTTCAGGCTTCAAGGAATTTCTTTGGGCTGAAAGCAAATGATCCCAGGTGTTAATTTGAATCTGTCTGCACACACAGAAAAGCAAAAATAAAGATAATTATGTAATTTTGAAAGACAATATAAATTCACACTTCTTTTTTCTTCTCTTAACTGAATGAGAAAACAGCTGTATAAAACAGTATGTGTATTGATGGGGTCAAAATATATAAGAACATAATATATTTGGAAATAATAGCAAAAAAGAGATGATGGGAGCAAAATTCTATGGACTAATGAAATGACACCAGATGATAACTTGAATTTTCAGGGAGAAATGAACAGAACAGCAAAAAGTAAAATGGCTATTTACAAAAATCTATGCATATATAATTGCTATTCTTTCTTTCCTCAGCTCTCTTACTATACATAAAATTGTATAAAGTTATAATTAGAACAATCTTTTATTCAGGTTGTAACATGAATAGATGTAACATGTAAAACTATAATAGCACAAAAACAGGAAGAGAAAATAGAACTACAAAAGGGTAATGTTTTTACATCTTGTTGGAGTCATGTGTATAAATATGAAGTAAATTCTTATAAGACATATATGGTAAGCCTTAGAACAACAAACAGGAATAAAAATTAAATAAACATAGAGAAAATTTATTAAAGAAATTAAAATCTTTCACTAGAAAATTTTTTCTTAGTGAGAATAAAATTAGAAAAGGAAGAATAGAATTAAAATATATGAAAGATATAAAAAACATAAATTAAAATATCACATGTAAATCCACCTATATCAATTGATCATTGAATGTAAATTGGTTAAACAATCAAACTAAAGACAGTGATTATCAGACCAGTTGCAAACAATATCCAAATATATCTGTCTATAGGAGACGTACTTTAGATTCAAAGATACAAAAAGATTGAAATTAGAAGAATGGATAAAGATATATTATGAAAATAGCAGTTATAAGAAAGCTGGGGTGTCCAGACTAATACCAGACAAAATAGACTTTAAGCAAAAATTGTTATTTGAGTAAAAATAATGACATTTAATCCTGACAAGAAGGGTTAATATGGAAGAAAAATATAATAATTATAAACATACATGTACCTAAGAAAGGAGAAATAAAATATATGAAGGAAAATGAATGTAAATATCAAAGGGAAAGATTGACAATTCAACAATAATAGAGACTTCAATTTCTCACTTTCAGTAATGGAAAGAAAAATGAGTCAGAAAATCAGCAAAAAATAGTAGACCTGAATAACACTGTAAGACATCTAGACCTAACAAAAGTCTAGAAAACAGTCCACCTAACAAAAACAAAATATATATTCTTCTTCAGGGCACATGGTCTATTCAGTCTGACTACATGCTAAACCATAAAATAAGCCTCAATACATTTAAAAAGATTGAAATTGTACACATTTTTTCCCTAGAAACAATGAAATAGAATTAGAAGTTAAAAAAAATCAGAGAAATGTTTAAATGTGGAAATTAAACACACCTCTAAATAACAAATGTGTCATAGAAGGAATAACAAGAAAATTAGAAAGTACTTTGTCATGAATAAATATCAAGGCACAACATCCCAAAATATATGGGATGTAAGTAACATGGCGCTTAGTGGAAATTTTATTGCAGTAAATGCCTAAAAAATAAAATAAAAGAAGAAATATATCCTCTCTATAACCTAATCTACCACATTATAAATCTAGAAAAATAAGAGCAAACTAAAACTATATAAAGCAGTAGGAATAAAACAATAAGCATTAAAGTGGAAGTTAATGAAATAATGAATAGAAAAATGATAATCAAGAAAACCTGAACTTTAAAAAAAATCAGCAAAATCAACAAACCTTTAGATAGACTGATCAAGCACAATAAAGCAAATTACTAAAATCAATATTGGAAAAGAAATCATTGCATTGCAAATGACCTTACAGAAATAAAACTGATAATAAGAATGTAATATTAAGCACTGTACACCTAAGTCTGAGAGTCTGTTTCTGTTGTGTAAATAAGTTAACTTGCATCATTTTTTTAAGATTCTGCATGTAAGTGATATCATATATGTGTATTTCCTGACTTACTTTACTTAGTATGATAATCACTAGGTCCATCCATGTTGCTGCAAATGGCATTATTTCATTCTTTTTAATGGCTGAGTAATATTCCATTCTATACATGTACCATGTTTTCTTTATCCATTCATCTGTTGATGGACATTAAAGTCACATCCATGTCTAGACTATTGTAAACAGCACTGCAATGAACACTGGGGTTCAAGTATCTTTTCAAACTATGTTTTTCTCTGGATATATGCTCATGAGTGGGATTGCAAGATCATATGGTAGTTCTATTTTTAGTTTCTTAAGGAATTTCCATACAGTTCTCCATAGTGGCTATACCAATTTACATTCTCACCAACTATGTAGGGGGGTTCCCTTTACTCCAGACCCTCTCTAGAATTTATTGTCTGTAGATTTTCTGATGGCCAATCTGACTGGTTTGAGGAGATATTTCATGGTAGTTTTGAGTTGTATTTCTATAAAAATTATCAAAATTATTTACAAAACAGAAACCGACCCACAGACTTAGAGAACACACTTATGGCTACCAGGGGGGAAGAGGGGGTTAGATAGGGAGATTGGGATTGACATGTACACACTGCTATATTTAAAATAGATAACCAACAAGGACCTACTGTATACTACATAGGACACTACTAAATACTCTTTAATAATATAAAGATGAAAATAATTTGAAAAAGAATTGATAAATGTATATGTATAACAGAATAAATTTGCTGTACACATGAAACTAACACAACGATGTTAATCAACTAAATTCCAAAACAAAACAAAAATTAAAAATAAATAAAAAGAGCCATATACCAACAAGATAGATAACAGGGGAAATTGCCAAATTCTTAAAATTATATTAACTATTTAAACTGAGTCAAGAAGAATTAGAAAATCTAAACGAACCTAAAAGAAGTAAAGAGAAATAATTTCCAATAAGATCAGGAAAAAGACAAGTTGCCAACTCTCACCACTATTATTCAACATAGTTTTGGAAGTTGTAGCTATAGCAATCAGAGAAGAAAAATAAATAAAATTAATCCAAATAGGAAAAGAAAAAGTAAAGCTGTCATTGTTTGCAGATGACATGATACTATATACAGAGAACCCTAAAGATGCTACCAGAAAACTACTGGACCTAATCAAGTAATTTGGTAAAGTAGCAGGATATCAAATGAATGCACAGAAATCTCTTACATTTCTATACACTAATTATGAGAAATCTGAAAGAGAACTTAAGGAAACTCTCACACTTACCATTGCAAAAGAAAAAAAATACCTAGGAATAAACCTACCTAAAGAGAAAGAAGGCCTCTTTGCAGAAAACTATAAGACACTGATGAAAGAAATTAAAGATGATACAAACAGATGGAGAGACACACCATGTTCTTGGATTGGAAGAATCAACATTGAGAAAATGACTATAATACCCAAAGCAATCTATAGATTCAATGCAATCTCTATCAAACTATCACTGGCATTTTTCACAGAACTAGAACAAAAAATTTCACAATTTGTATGGAAACACAAAAGACCCCGAATAGCCAAAGCAATCTTGAGAACCAAAAACGGAGCTGGAAGTATCAGGCTCCCTGACTTCAGACTATACTACAAAGCTACAGTAATCAAGACAGCATGGTACTGGCACAAAACCAGAAATATAGATCAATGGAACAGGATAGAAAGCCCAGAGGTAAACCCATGAAAATATGGTCACCATATCTTTGATAAAGGAGGCAAGGATATACAATGGAGAAAAGACAGCCTCTTCAATAATTGGTGCTGGAAAAACTGGACAGCTACATGTAAAAGAATGAAATTAGAACACTCCCTAACACCATACACAAAAATAAACTTAAAATAGATTAAAGACCTAAATGTAAGACCAGACACTATAAGACTCTTAGAGGAAAATATAGGCAGAACACTCTATGACCTAAATCACAGCAAGATACTTTTTGACATACCTCCTCGAGAAATGGAAATTTTAACAAATAAATAAACAAATGGGCCCTAAAGAAACTTTAAAGCATTTGCATAGCAAAGAGGAAACCATAAACAAAATGAAAAGACAACACTCAGAATGGGAGAAAATATTTGCCAATGAAGCAACTGACAAAGGATTATCTCCAAAATTTATAAGCAGCTCATGCAGTTCAATATTAAAAAAAAAAAACTATCGAAAAATGAGCAGAAGACCTAAATAGACATTTCTCCAAAGAAGATATACAGATTGCCAACAAACACATGAAAGAATTCTCAACATCACTAATCATTAGAGAAATGCAAATCAAAAGTACAATGAGGTATCACCTCATACCAGTCAGAATGGCCATCATCCAAAAATCTACACACAATAAATGCTGGAGAGGGTGTGCAGAAAAGGGAACCGTCTTGCAGTGTTGGTGGGAATGTAAATTGATAGAGCCACTATGGAGAACAGTATGAAGGTCCCTTAAGAAATTAAAAATTGAACTACCATATGACCCAGCCATCCCTCTACTGAGCATATACCCTGAGAAAACCATAATTCCAAAAGAGTCATGTACCACAATGTTCATTGCAGCTCTATTTAAAATAGTCACGACATGGAGACAACCTAAGTGTCCATTGACAGATGAATGGATAAAGAAGATGTGGCACATATATACAGTGGTATATAAGCCATAAAAAGAAATGAATTTGAGCTCTTTGTAGTGAGGTGGATGGACCTAGAGTCTGTCATACAGAGTGAAGGAAGTCAGAAAGAGAAAAACAAATTCTGTATGCTAACACATTTATATGGAATCAAAAAAAAAATAACTGTTCTGAAGAACCTAGGGGCAGGACAGGAGTAAAGAAGCAGACACAGAGAATGGACTTGAGGACATGGGGACGGGGAAGTGTAACCTGGGGCGAAATGAGAGAGTGACATGGACTTATATATACTACCAAGTGTAAAATAGATAGCTAGTGGGAAGCAGCCGCATAGCACAGGGAGATCAGCTTGGTGCTTTGTGACCACCTAGAGGGGTGGGATGGAGGGGGTGGGAGAGAGACTCAAGAAGGAAGAGATATGGGGATATATGTAAATGTATAGCTGGTTCACTATGTTATAAAGCAGAAACTATCACACCATTGTAAAGCAACTATACTCCAATAAAGATGTTAAAAAAATTGTAATAATAAAAATTGAATAAAATAAAAAATATATATTGGAGAAAAAAGAAGTAAAAGGATAGGATATTTAACTAAAAAAACTCCTCTAACAAAAGTCAAGGAGCAAATGTTTTCCTTGATAAATTCCACCAAACATTTAAAGAACGTGTAATAAAATCTCCTCACATTCTTCCAAACAGTGGAGTGAGTACTTCTCAATTAAAAATATGGGGCCAGTATTTAGTGATAGCAAAAACAGACAAAGGCATTACAGAATACAAATATTACAAACCAGTATATCATGAATACAGATACAAAGCCTCAAAACAACATACTGACATACGTTTTTAAGAAATATATAAAAACATTCATAAACCATGAACAAGTGGAATTCACTGGAATACAAGTTTGGTTTCAAATCTGATAATCAATTAATATAATTAAACTTATCAATAGGAAAAAACACATGATCTTCCCAATTGACATGGAAAGTCATGTGGGAAAATTCTCCACCTTTTTATGATAAAAGTTTTCAAGAATCTAAAAATAGAAGAAAATTCCTCAACCTGATAAAGGGCAACAATATATAACCCACTGATAAACTCAAGAATGACAGCCTGAAAGATTCCCCCTCTATGATCAGGAACAAGACTATAATATTCACTCCTATCACTTCAAGTTGCCATTTACCTGGAGGTTCTAGCCAGGGAAATTAAGCAAGGAAATGAAACAAAATGCATTCAGACTGGAAAAAAAAGCAGGAAAGCTATCTCTCTTTGCAGATTGCATGATGAGGTATGTAGAAATCCCTAAGAAATACTCCAAAAAAATATTATACCTAAGAAATAAGTTAAATACGACTGTAAATTACAAGATTAATATACAAATGTTTTTTTGTGTGTTTATACAGCACAAATAAACAGTCCAACAATGAAATTAATGACACCCATTTTCAATAGTATAAAAAATAATAAAATACTGAGGAATATATTTAACAAAAGTAGTGCAAAATTACAACTTGAGTAAGTATAAAATATGGTTAAAACAAGCTAAAAAAGCTATCAAAAATAGAAAGACATCCCCGTTTATGTACTGGATATTTAATATAGTTGTGATAACAATAAACCCCAATTTGATCTACAGGCTCAGCACAGTCTTTCCCAAAAACCTATCTGGCTTTTTTGCAGATATTATCAGGCTGATTCTAAAATTCATGTAAAAAATACAAGGCATTTAAAATGACCAAAACAATATAGAAAAACAAGAAAATATTGGAAGACATATTTTTCCTGATTTCCAAACTTACTAAAAAGCTACAGTAATCAGAGCAGTTTGGTAATGGCATATGAGAGACATATAAGTCAATGGAATAGAACTGGGTGTCCAGAAGTAAAGCATCATACTTACTATTAATTGATAGTTGGTAAGGTTGCCAAGACAATTCACTTAGGGAAAATAATTTTTCAACAAATGGTGCTGTACTAAATCGGTATCCATATGCAAAAAAATAAATTAACTTCTACATTAGTCACATCAAACACAGAAATTAACTCAGAATTGAACAAAGACTTAAAGTAATGGCTAAAACTGTAAAATTTTGAAGAACACATTGGCATAAATATCTGTGACTTTGTATTAGACAATGGTTTATTAATTATAACACAAAAAGTAACAGAAGAAAAAATGGATAGATGGGGCATCATCAAAAATGTCATCTTGCCACTCCCTTCTGGCCTGCAATACTTCTGTAGAGAAATTAGCTGATAGCCTTTTGAGGGTTCCTTTGTAACTACTGGCAAGGTATACGGAGAGTCACAAAAGATAAAACTTGCAACCTAAGATAAACTTGCAACCCAGCAAAATTGTTATTTAGAATATAAGGAGAGATAAAGAATTTCTCAGACAAGCAAAATCTAATGGAATATGACAATACTAAACCTATCCTAAGAGAAATGTTGAAAGGTCTTCGCTAAATAGAAAAGAAGCAAGAAACTATATGAAAGAGGGGAAAAAAAGGAAAACAAATCACTTAAATAAGCCAGTAGATAGATTTAAAGTAATCAAAGCAATTTTGTGAAAATGATGATAACTACAATGAAGGGCAAAAGAATAAGGACATCAAAATCATAAAATGTGGGGGAGGGTAGTAAAAATGTAGATTTTCTTTAGAAATTATTTGAGCCTATATGCCTGCCAGCATAAAGCAAGTAGATATAATAATGGGTTAACATACTTGAAAAACAGGGTAACCGCAAATAAAAATATACAATAGATTCACAAAACACTAAAAAGAACACAAGCACAATAAAAAAGAAAATAATCAAACAACAAAAGGAAAAACAAAAGGAAAAATAAAGTAACAAAGAAGAAATACAAAATCAACTGGAAAAAAATGTTTACAATAGCCATAAATACATACTATTGATAATTACCTTAAGTTTCAATAGACTGAATATTCCAATCAAAAGACATAATGTGAAAGATTAGGTAATAAAACAACAGCTTACAATATGCTGCCTACAAAAGACCCACTTTACAGAGAAGGACACACATAGATTGAAAGTGTGGGGATAGAAAAGATATTTCATGCAAAACGAAATGTCAAGAGAACAGGTTGCAATAATGGTATGAGACAAAATAGTCTTTAAAACAAAGGTCGTAAAGAAAGATAAAGAAGGAAACTACATAATGATAAAGGGATCAATACAAGAAGGGGATATTGCACTCATTAACATATATGCACCCAATTTAGGATCACCCAAATACATAAAACAAATACTAACATACAAAAAGAGAGAAATTGATGGGAATAAAATTACAGTAGGAGGCTTTCACACCCCAGTGACATCAATGGACAGATCTTCCAGACAGAAAATCAATAAGGCAACAGAGATCCTAAATGATAAAAAGAACAGTTAGACTTATATTTTCAAGATATTACATTAAAAATCCCAGAATACATATTTTTTTCAGGTACACATGGAACATTCTCTAGGATAGACCACTGAAGATGACAAAAAAACAAGCCTCAACAAATTTAAAAGGATAGAAATTATTTCAAGAATCTTTTCTGACCACAACAGCATGAAACTAGAAATCAAACACTGGAAGAGAAATGAGAAAAAAAAAAAAAACAATTACATGGAGACTAAACAACATGTTACTAAAAAACAAATTGGTCAATGATGAAATTAAAGAGGAAATTAAAAAATACCTTGATACAAATAACAAAGAAAACTAAACCATACAAAATGTATGGGATGCACCAAAAACACTCCTAAGAAGAAAGTTCACAATAATACAGTCCTTCCTCAAAAAAGAAGAAAAATTCCAAATAAGCAATCTAACCTACCACCTAAAAGATTTAGAAAAAGGAAAAACAAAACATAAAGTGAACAGAAGGAAGGAATTAATAAAGATCACAGAAGAAGTAAATGGAATAGAGATTAAAATCATTAGAAAAAAACAATAAAATCAAGAGCTGGTTCTTTGAAAGGGTAAAGAATATCAAGAAGCACCTGGTCAGGCTCACCAAGAAGAAAAGAGAGAGGACCCAAATGAACAAAATAGGAAATGAAAGAGGAGTAGTAACAACCAATACCAGAGAAATATATTTAAAGAAAATTAAGAGAATACTACAAACAATTATATGCCCAAAACTTGGACAACATAGAAGAAATGGATGTTTCCAGAAACATACAGCCCATCAAAGCTGAATCAAAATGAAATAGATGACTTGAACAGACTGATCACTAGAAGTGAAATTGAATCTGTAATAAAATAAAACTCCCTGCAAACAAAAGCCCAGGTCCAGATGGCTTCACTGGTGAATTCTACCAAACATACAAAGAATTTATTCCAATCCTTCTCAAAGTTTCCCAAAACATTGAAGAGGCAGGAACACTCCCTAAGTCCTTCTATGAAGCCACCATCACCCTGATAAAAAAAACCAGATAAAGGCATTACCAAAAAATGAAATTACAGGCCAATATCTTTGATGAATATAGACACACAAATTCTAAACTAAATATGAGCAAAAAGAATCCAACAACACATAAAACAGATCATACATCACAATCAAGTTGGATTCATCCCAGGGTCGCATGGATGGTTCAACATAAGCAAATCAATCAATGTGACATACCACATCAACAAAAGAAATGACAAAAACCACATGATCATCTCAGATGCAGAAAAAGCATTTGATAAAATTCAACATCCACTCATGATAAAAACTCTTATGAAAGTTGGTATAGAGGGAGTATATATCAATATAATGAAAGTTATTTATGACCAACCTACAGCCTACATAATACTAAATGGTGAAAAATTGAAAGCCTTCCCACTAAAAACTGGAACAAGACAAGGATGCTCAATCTCACCACTTCTATTCAACATAGGACTGGAAGTCCTAACCACAGCAGTCAGACAAGAAAAAGAAATAAATTTGTCCAAATTGGAAGGGGAAAGGTAAATCTGTCATTAAAAGCAGATGACATGATACTCTATATAGAAAACCCTAATGACTCCACACAAAAACTACTAGAACTAATAAAAGATCTCAGCAAGGTAGGAGGATACAAGGTTAACATTTTCATTTATTTACACTAACAATGAAACAAAGAAAGGGAAAGTGGAAAAAATTCCTTTTAAAATCACATCAAAGATATAAATTACTTAGGAATAAACCTGACCAAGGAGTTGAGAGACTTATACACTGAGAACTATTAAAAAATTGATAAGGAAAATTGAAGATGGTTTAAAGAAATGAATATGTATATCATTCTCTTGGATTGAAGAATTAATATTGCCATAGAACCCACAGCAATCTACAGAATTAATGTGATCCTTAACAAATGTCCCATGACATTTTTCACAGAACTAGAACAAATAATCCTAAGATTTATATGGAACCATAAAAGAGACAGAATTGCCAAAGCAATCCTGAGGAAAACAGAACAAAGCTGGAGGCATAACTCTCCCAGAATTCAGACAATTCTACAAAACTATAATAACCAAAACAGTGTGGTGTAGATCAATGGAACAGAATGGAGAGCCCAGAAATAAACCCACAAACCTATGGTCAATTAATCTTTGATAAAAGATTCAAGAATATACAATGGAGAAAAGACAGTCTCTTTCACAAGTGGTGTTGGGAAGGTGGAACAGCTGCATGCAAATCAGTGAACTTAGAATGCTCTCTCACACCATACATAAAAATATACTCAAAATGACTTAAAGACTTAAATATCAGTCAGGACAATGTAAAACTCCTAGAAGAAAACATAGGAAAAACTTTCTCTGACATTAATTGTAGCAATTTTCTCTTTGGTCAGTTTCCCAAGGCAATAGAAATTAAATCAAAAATAATCTAAAGGAACCTACTCAAACATAAGCTTTTGCACAGCAAAGGAAACCATGAACAAAATGAAAAGACAAACTACACAATGGGAAAAAATTATTTGCAAACTATGCAACTGACAAGGGACTAATCTCCAAAATATACAAACTCCTTCATACTACTAGATAATAAAAAATAGACAAACTAATCAAAAAATGGACAGAAAACCTAAATAGACATTTCTCCATAGAATACATACAGATAGTCAATAGGCACATGAAAAGATGCTCAACATCACTAATTAACAGAAAACTGCAAATCAAACTACAATGAGGTATCACCTCACACCCGTCAGAATGGCCATCATAAAAAATGTTTATAAATATTAAATGCTGGAGAGGGTGTGACGAAAAAGGAACCCTCCTACACTGTCAGTGGGAATGTAAATTTGTGCAGCCACTATGGAAATCAGTATGGAGGTTTCTTACAAAACTAAAAATAGAGTTACCATATGATACAGAAATCCCAGTCCTGGGCACATATATAGAGAAAACTAATTTTAAAAGATACATGCACACAATGTTCATAGCAGGACTATTTACAATAGCTAAGACATGGAAACAACCTTAATGTCCAACGACAGATGAATGGATTAAGATGTTGTGGTAAGTATGTGTGTGTACACACACACACACACACACACACACACACACATACACACACATACACACACAATGGAATACTGCTTATCCATAAAAAATAATAAAATAATGTCATTTGTAGCAACATGGATGGACCTAGAGATATCATACTAAGTCAGACAGAAAATGTCAAATATGTGATATCACTTATATGATGAAACTAAAATAAGATGCAAATGAACTTATTTACAAAACAGAAAGATCATCACAGGCATAGACAACAAACTTATGGTTACCAAATGGACAAGAAAGGAAGGATAAATTAGTAGTTTGAAATCAGCAGATACAAAATACTATATATAAAACAGATAAACCAAAATGTCCTACTGTATGGTGAAAACTCTTTCCAATACAGTGTCAAAAAATAATAAAAATGTAATTCTTAGCAAATTTTCAAAAAAAGTGGAAAGAGAAATGAAAAACTGGAATAAAATATTTAAAATTTCATATCAGATAAGGCATTTGTTTCTAGAATATGAAAAGAATACTTACAAATCAGTAAAACACAAATAACACATTTTTTAATAAGCAAAAGATCTGTATAAACAATTATTTCCCAAAATTGCCAATAAGCACATAGAAAACTTAATCATTAAGGAAATGAAAATCAAAACCAGATAGAGCCACCTGTTAACACACATTAGAATGACTATAATAATAATAAAAAAAGACATAGGACAACAAGTATTGGCAAGTATTTGGAGAAATTGGAATACTCGTACATTTTTAATGGACATATAAAATGGTGCACTGGTTTTGGTAAACAATTTGTTAAAGACTTACCATATGACTCAGCGTTTCTACTCCTAGGTATAAACCCAAGAGAAATGAAAGCATTGACACAAAAATTTGCACACATATGTTCAGATGGCTAATGATCAGAGAAATGCAAATCAAAACAAAAGGAGATATCACCTCATGTCTGTCAGGATGGCTATCATCAAAAAGAAAACAAATAGGGCTTCCCTGGTGGTGCAGTGGTTGGGGGTCTGCCTGCCCATGTGGGGGACGCGGGTTTGTGCCCCAGTCCAGGAGGATCCTGCATGCCGCGGAGCGGCTGGGCCTGTGGGCCATGGCCACTGAGCCTGTGCGTCCAGAGCCTGTGCTCGGGCAGCGGGAGAGGCTGCGGCAGTGAGAGGCCTGCGTACCGCAAAAAAAAAAAAAAAAAAGACAAAAAATAACGAGTGTTGGTGAGGATGTGGAGAAAAAGGAACAGTACTCTATTGCTTTGAGTGTAAATTGGTGCAGCCACTATGGAAAACAGTGTGAAGGTTCCTCAAATAACTAAAAATTGAACTATGATGTGATCCAGCAATTCCACTCCTGGTTATATACTTGGAAAAAATGAAGACACTAATCTAAAAAAATAAAAGAATCCCAATGTTCATAGTTGCACTATTTAAAATAGCCAAGGTCTGAAGTATGGAAGCAACTCAAAGATCCATCAACAGACATATGGAAAAATAAGATTTTATATATACATATATATATATATATATATATATATACGCACACATATATAATCTTATATAAATTATATATAATATATAACAAAATATATAATATATTTAAAATATATAATATATATAGTAAATATTATAGATTATTCAACATATATATGCAATAATAGCCATTTGTAGCAACATGGATGGACCTAGAGATTATTATGCTCAGTGAAAAAAGTTAGAGAAAGACAAATACTGTATGATATCAATTATATGTGGAAGCTAAAATATAATACAAATGAATTTATATACAAAACACAAAGAGACTTATGGATATAGAAAAGCGATTCATGGTTACCAAAAGGAAGAGGGAAGGGGGAGGGACAAATTAGGGATATGGGATTAAAAGGTACAATCTACTATGTATAAAGTAGAAAAGCAAAAAGATATATTGTATTGCACAGGGTTTTATAGCCATTACCTTGTAATAACTTTTAATGGAGTATAGTCTATGAAAATACTTAATTGCTATGCTGTACACCTGAAAATAATATAATATTGTATAATTTTGTATAATATAATAAATCAGCTATACTTCAAAAAAGAGTAAAAAAAATATATATAAATAGTGGTTTTTCCATTCAATGAAATGCTATACAGTGATAATTATAAAGAAACTATTGCTGTATGCAACAATAAGAGACTCACAAACAATGTTGAAAGATGCCACATATGAATACACACTATATGATATATAAATATTAAAAACTACAGAAAGTTATTTATGATGGTAGAATGCAGGAGAATAATAACTCTAGCAGGAAATGACCTAGAGAATGCAATGAAGGGTTTCTGATATGCTAATAATCTTCTATTTTTAAATCTGGTTGTTGATTACATGGGTATGATTTCTAAATAATTTGTTTACTTTTTTTAGTTTTATCACATTTTAAATTATGTAAAAAGAAAAGTTAAAAAATAAAAGGGAGCTTCACTTAGAAAAAGCCTGCACATTCTGTAATTACTGGTGGTTCAGCATAATTTCTACCATCCTTCCTGATAGACTGGAATAAAAATAATGTCAAAAGAGAAGAGAATTTTTAATATATATTAACTATTAAATTCAGAAAGTTGTGTATATGTATATTCTTTATAACAAGAAAACAGGGTATGAAAAAAGAGAGAGAGAACTACTCAAGCTCTTAAGAATAAAAAAATACATAATTTCAAAATTATAAGTAAATTAGTTGGAGAGTATTTCCAGAAGGAATAACAAGATGTGAGGTTTAGAAAGAGAGAAAAGATAATAAAACTAGAAGATCAATCCAGGTGTTCCAATATCTGAGTAAGGATACCTAAAAATCACTAAGTAAACAAATAATGACATTATCAAAGAAATAATACAAGTGAATTTTCTTTCTCTAAAAGGCATGGATTTCTAGAGTTAAATGCCACAAAAAATTCAAAATCAGAAAAGTCATTGAAAAAATAAAACAAAAATCTCCAACTAAGATCAATTTTTAAGAATGACATAGGATTTCCATTAGCAACACTGGACACTAGAACAAAATGAATAAACGTTTTCAAAATTCTGAGAGAAAATAACTTAAAATCTAGAATTTTTGGTCTAACCAAATTATCAATCAAGGATGAGGGAATAAAATAATTATTTTCAGATATATATGGACAGAAATATTTCTCCCACATATTCAACCATTTTCTAGCAGATACTTGAAAATATACTCCAGGAAAAGTGAGCTGATAAACCATGGAATATAGGAAACACTGAAGCACCCAGGAGAATATTGATGGAAGTTGAGGCCTAAAGATCAATGAGTCAAAATTGGAGGAGGAAGTCAAATTTGTCAAAGAATGAAATTAGTTGAGAGTTTAGAGTAACTAAAAATGGCAATAAAATTATAGAATTAAAAGGGAGAAAACAATTATTAACAAAAAGGAAAACAAAGTTATAAAATGAAATAAATGCAATTACAGTATACCCTGATGGCTATGCAATTAATTCATTTTACATAGTTTATTTAAACTATTGATTTCAAACTTTTTTAATTATCCTAAAGCAAGGAATAAAAGATCCAATTTTGATTACAGAAGAGAATTTAAATATTTTAAATATTAACCAACATAAATTTTAAAAATATATGTAAAAGGGAAATTCAAAGGTAGAAATGGAAAACAGGTAGAAAGACATACTAAAGATGTTCCTGATTTTATCTTACAAAATAAAGAGAAAACTTCCCTATAATTCATAAGATCAGAAATAAAAGTCTAAGCATATTTTAATTCAAAAGATAATATTTTAAAAAGACTGATGAAGCAATATTCAAAGGGAGAAAGTGAGAAATAGTGAAATTTTCATTAGATATAGCAGGGAGTCAAAAGATGTTAACAAATATGGAGAAATCAATAAATATTTAAGTATATTACTTGATAATATGAGGTAAGTAAAGAATTGAACAAACATTCTGAGGCCTGTCTCTTCATCTTGTTTATGGTTTCCAGTGCTGTGAAAAAGCTTTTGTTTCATTAGGTCCCATTTGTTTATTTTTGTTTTTATTTCTATTTCTCTTGTAGGTGGGCCAAAAACAGATCATGCTGTTATTTATGTACAAGAGTGTTCTCCCTATGTTTTCCTCTAAGAGTTTTACAGTATCTACTCTTACATTTAGGTCTTTAATCCATTTTGAGTTTGTTTTTGTGTATGGTGTTAGGCAGTGTTCTAACTTTATTCTTTTACCTGTAGCTGTCCAGTTTTCCCAGCACCACTTATTGAAGAGACTCTCTTTTCTCCAGTATATATCCTTGCCTCATCTGTCATAGATTAGTTGACCATAGGTGCGTGGGTATACCTCTGGGTTTTCTATCCTGTTCCATTGATCTATATTATTGTTTTTGTACCAGTACCATACTATCTTGTTTACTGTAGTTTTGTAGTATAGTCTGAAGTCAGGGAGTCTGATTCTTCCAGCTCCATTTTTTTCCCTCAAGATTGCTTTGGCTATTCAGGGTCTTCTGTGTCTCCATATAAATTTTAAGATTTTTGTTCTAGTTCTGTAAAAAAATGCCATTGGTAATTTGATAGAGATTGCATTGAATTTGTAGATTACTTTGGGTAGTATAGCCATTTTCACAATATTGATTCTTCCAATCCAAAAACATGGTATATTTCTTCATCTGTTTGTATCGCCCTTAATTTCTTTCATCAGTGTCTTATAATTTTCTGCATACAGGTGTTTTGTCTCCTTAGATTCATTTATTCCTAGATATTTCATTCTTTTTGTTCCAGTGGTGAATGGGATTGTTTCCTTAATTTCTCTTTCTGATCATTCATTGTTAGCGTATATGAATGCAAGAGATTTTTGTGCATTAATTCTGTTTCCTGCAACTTTACCAATTTCATTGATTAGCTCTAGTAGTTTTCTGGTGGCATCTTTAGGATTCTGTATGTATAGTATCATGTCATCTGCAAACAGTGACAGTTTTACTTCTTCTTTTCCAATTTGGATTCCTTTTATTCATTTTTCTTCTCTGATTGCTGTGGCTGGGCCTTCCAAACTATGTTGAATAACAGTGGTGAGAATGGACAGTCCTCAGAATGGGAGAAAATATTTGCAAATGAATCAACGGGAAAAGGATTAATCTCCAAAATAAACAATGAGCTCATGCAGCGCAATATCAAAAAAACAAACAACCCAGTTAAAAAATGGGCAGAAGACCTAAATAGACATTTCTCCAAAGAAGACATGCAGATGGCCAAGACGCACATGAAAAGCTGCTCAACAACACTAATTTTTAGAGAAATGCAAACAAAAACTAAAATGAGGTATCACCTCACACCCGTCAGAATGGCCATCATCAAAAAATCTACAAACTATAAATGCCAGAGAGGGCATGGAGAAAGAGGAACCCTCTTGCACTGTTGGTGGGAATGTAAATTGACACAGCCACTATGGAGAATAGCATGGAGGTTCCTTAAAATCTAAAAATAGAATTACCATATGACCAGCAATCCCACTACTGGGCATATACCCAGATAAATCCATATTTCAAAAAGACACATGCATCCCAATGTTCATTGTAGCACTATTTACAATAGTCAGGTCATGGAAGCAACCTAAATGTCCATCAGCAGATGAATGTATAAAGAAGATGTACATATATACAAAGGAATATTACTCAGCCATAAAAAGGAATGAAATTGTCTCATTTGTAGAGGTTGGATGGACCTGGAGATTGTCATACAGAGTGCAGTAAGTCAGAAAGAGAAAAACAAATATTGTATATTAACACATATTTGTGAAATCTAGAAAAATGGTACAGATATACTGATTTGCAAAGCAGAAATAGAGACACAAATGTAAAGAACAAATTTATGGACACCAAGGGGGGAAACAGGGGTTGGGATGAATTGGGCGATTGGGATTAACATATATACAATAATAGGTATAAAATAGATAACTATTGGGCACCTGCTGTATAGCACAAGGAACTCTGCTTCACTTCCCTGTATAGTAGAAGCTAGTACAACGTTGTAAAACAGCTATACTCCAATAAAAGAAAATGAAAAATAAAGACAGTGAATAAGATTAAATGTAAATTTCCACTAACAAAATACAAACATACAAGAGGGAAAAAAAAACATAATGCCTATTGTACAATTCATCACCAGGAATTTTATGGCAGAAAAATGTTTTCAATTTATAACGACAATAATAGTGACATTGGGCAAAGCCTGAAAGAGACTTCATTGTTTCCTACCAGGAGTCATCTAGGAATAGAATAGAGATGTAATCATTACTTATCTCTAGATAATGAATGTTCAAAGGCATCTTACACAATAGCATGCATTTTATTACCCTGCTATATATACCAGGCAGAAACATTTTACCAAATCTAAAACTCTCATGCCCTGTTTATCATAACTGAGTCCAGCTAAGGACACATGGTGGATAAAGGGGAGGGTTCTCTCCTTGTCAGAACCTGATGGCTGACTTTGAGAAGTTCAACAATAGAGCCAGTCCTAAGAAGGGAGCCATGTTCTAGTGTTTGGCTTTAAAAAAATGTATTTTAGGGCTTCCCTGGTGGCGCAGTGGTTGAGAATCTGCCTGCTAATGCAGGGGACACAGGTTCAAGCCCTGGTCTGGGAGGATCCCACGTGCCGTGGAGCAACTAGGCCCATGAGCCACAACTACTGAGCCTGCGCCTCTGGAGCCTGTGCTCCGCAACAGGAGAGGCCGTGATAGTGAGAGGCCTGTGCACCGCGATGAAGAGTGGACCCCGCTTGCCACAATTACAGAAAGCCCTGGCACAGAAATGAAGACCCAACACAGTAAACATAAATAAATAAATAAATAAACTCCTACCCCCATCATCTTCTTTAAGAAAAGAAAAAAAATGTATTTTAAATGAGTCTAACCCTGGGGACACACACACACACACGCACACACACAACTTCATTGGCAGATTTTTCTGTCAAATGGAATGCAGTGACAGACAACTCACTGAGCACTGTTGCCAAAACCCACCATGCACATGTCCAAGGCATTATTCCATGCTTTCTTGTTTCACTCTCTTCTCTACAGATGGGACGTCACCAGGAGTTCTTATTCACCACCTTTACTGTAACTCTTCTACCCCCCAACCCCTATATCACTTTCATTCATTCATTTACGTTTACTAAAATATTCAAATCAACAAATATTTATAGTATGAAGATATATCAAGCATTAAAAATACAATGGTGATTATGACATGATCCCCTATTTTTAAGGCAAGAAGTTCCTAATTTAGTAGAGTAGATAGCTGAGCAAACAATCATACCACTGCATGACTGCATGATAAGGGCTCTGATACAGGGTGTTCTAGGTACAGAGATTTATAGGTAAAAGGAGAGAAAAACACATTTAGCATGGAGGGCTAAGAGAATGCTTCCTGGAGGAGATGCCCTTTTTAAAAAAAATAATGTATATATATATATGTATTTTGGGCTGTTTTTGGTCTTCGTTGCTGTGCACAGGCTTTCTCTAGTTGCGGAGAGTGGGGGCTACTCTTCATTGCAGTGTACGGGCTTCTCATTGTGGTGCCTTCTCTTGTTGCACAGCACGGGCTGTAGGCACACGGGCTTCAGTAGTTGTGGCACACGGGCTCAGTAGTTGTGGCACGTGGGCTTAGTATGGGATCTTCCTGGACCAGGGCTCAAACCCGTGTCTCCTGCATTGGCAGGCAGATTCTTAACCACTACACCACCAGGGAAGTCCCGAGATACCCTTTGTTGAGTTGTGACACACGAGTGGGCATTTTCTAGTAAGAAAAATGTAGAAAGACAAGGCAGGCAGAAGGAACAAGATGTGAAAAATGGGAAAATGCGCAAAATGGATGTGGCATTGCATAGAATGGTGAGTGTGGAGCGTAGCTGAAGAGCAAAGCCTAAGGGTTCTTCCCTGGCAGTCCAGTGGTTAAGACTCCACTGTAGAGGCTCAGGTTCAATCCATGGTCTTGGAACTAAGATCCTGCATACTGTGTAGTGTGGCCAAAATATATATATATATATCCCTACTGAGTAGCACAGGGAACTCTACTCACAATACTCTAATGGCCTATATGGGAAAATAATCTAAAAATAAGGTGGATATATGTATATGTATAACTGATTCACTTTGCTGTACACCTGAAACTAACACAGCATTGTAAATCAACTAGACTCCAGTAAACTTTTAAAAAAAGAATTGAAAAAACAAAATTTAAAAGAATTAGAATATTTTTCTAATATTTATATTGGGATAAATTTTAGAATTTGCAGAGACTAGAAAACTGATTCTTAAACCCTGTTTATGCATTACTTTGATAAATTAAACAAATAAAACATTTAAATATAAAATTAATACAAATATGCTTTGGTCCTGAACTTCCTCTTTGTAGAATCTAATATATAGACTTAATATACCAGTTGTTCATTAATTTATTTACTTCTTTATTCAATTGCATTTGTTGAACCCCTTCCATATGACTGTCCCTATCTTAAGAATTAGAGATAAGTGGTGAGAAAAAACCCCACAAGCCTGGGTATGTATCAATACAAAAATTGTTGTATACATTATTATATGCCCACCCTATGAGTTATTATCCAGCTAATAAAGTATATGAACTTGCTGATCTCTTAATTGGTTTCAGAAGCACATCTGTTCCAAACTGTAGACCACTATATAATAACAGGCAACAGCTCCCCCACTGGATACACCAATTCTATCATGCTCAACTTATTTGCAACTAACATTTTTAAGTGTTGATATCTTTTAGTTTAAATTTGTTTTTAAATTTCAAAAGGAACATTTTTCACAAATTTGACCTCTTTTCCTATTGTTTGTTTGGAGTATAATTGACTTACAACACTATGTTTGTTCCTGTTGCATGACATAGATGTTCTGATATTTCTATACATTGCAAAATGATCACCACAATAAGTCTAGTTATGATCTGTTACCATATTAAGAAATTACATAGTTATTGACTATACTCCTCACACAATACATTTCGTGCATCATTTATTTTGCAACTGGAAGCTTGTAACTATCAATTTTCCTCACCCAATTCTTTCCTTCCCCTAACCCACTTTCCTCTGGCAACAACTTCTTTGTTCTCAGTATCTATGACTCTGTTTCAGTTTTGTTATGTGTGTTTATTTGTTTTGTTTTTAAGATTCCATATATAAGTAAAATCAGAGTATTTGTCTTTCTCTGTCTGATTTATTTCAATTAGGATAGTACTTTCTACATCCATTCATGCAGTTGCAAATGACAAAATTTTATTCTTTTTTATAGCAAAAAAAAAAGAATTGCTAGACCTGTTTTATGGTTTCAGATCTTTACTCTATTTTGAGTTTATTTTTGTACATAGTATTAGAAAGTAGTCCAGTTTGATTTTTTTGCATGTAGCTGTTCATTTTACTCAACACCATTTATTGAAGAGGCTGTGTTTTCCCATTGTATATTTTTGTCTCCTTTTCATAGACTAATTGACCATATAAGTGTAGGTACTTTTCTGGGCTCTCTATTCTCTTATATTGATCTATATGTCTGGTTTTGTACCGGTACTATACTATTTTATTTACTGTAGCTTGTTAGTATAATTCGAAATCAAGAAGCATGATACCTCCAGTTTTGTTCTTGTTTCTTAAGATTGTTCGGCTACTCAGGAACTTTTGTGTTTCCATAAAAATTTTGGAAATATTTGTTCTAATTCTGTGACAAATGTCATTGGTATTTGAAAATAATTATTGAGATATCGAATCTGTAAACTGGTTGTGGAGTATGATCATTTTAACAATATTATTTAGTCCAATCTACGAGCATAGTATATGTTTCCATCTGTTTATGTCATCTTCAATTTCTTTCATCAGTGTCATAGTTTTCCAAGGACAGGTCTTTACCACGTTACTGAGATTTATTCCTAGGTGTTTTATTCTTTTTGATGCAATTGTAAGTAGGATTGTTTTCTTAATTTCTCTTTCTGATAATTCATTGTTTGTATATACAAATGTAACATATTTCTCTATATTAATTTTTTGTCCAGCTACTTTAATAAATTTATTGATGAATTCTAGTAGTTTTTTTGTAGCATGTTTAGGATTTTTCTATGTATAGTATAATGTCATCTACAGACAGTTACAGTATTAGTTTCCCTTTGCAAATTATTTATTCCTTATATTTCTTTCCTTCTGTGATTTCTGTGGATATGACTTCTAATACTTGTTGCATAAAAGTGGTGAGAGTGGGCTTCCCTGGTGGCGCAGTGGTTGAGAGTCCACCTGCCGATGCAGGGGACGCGGGTTCGTGCCCCGGTCCGGGAAGATCCCACATGCCGCGGAGCGGCTGGGCCTGTGAGCCATGGCCGCTGAGCCTGCGCGTCCGGAGCCTGTGCTCTGCAATGGAAGAGGCCACAACAGTGAGAGGTCCGCGTACCGTAAACAAACAAACAAAACCACACAAAAGTGGTGAGAGTTGGCAACCTTATTTTGTTCCTGATCTTAGAGGAATCATTTTCAGCTTTTCACTTGTGAATAAAATGTGAGCTGGATGGGCTTCCCTGGTGGCGCAGTGGTTGAGAGTCCGCCTGCCGATGCAGGGGACATGGGTTCGTGCCCCGGTCCGGGAAGATCCCACATGCTGCGGAGCGGCTGGGCCCGTGAGCCATGGCCGCTGAGCCTGCGCGTCCGGAGCCTGTGCTCCGCGGCGGGAGAGGCCACAACGGTGAGAGGCCCGCGTACCGCAAAAAAAAAAAAAAAAAAAAATGTGAGCTGGAAACTTGTCATATGTGGCCTTTATTATGTTGAGGTATATTTCCCTCATACCTTGTTTCGTTAGAGTTTTTATCATAAATGGATGTTGAATTTTGTCAAAATCATTGTATCAGTTTATTGAGATAATCATATGATTTTTATTCTTCACTTTGTTAACATGGTTTATCACAATTACAGATTTTTGGATATTGAAATATACTTTCAACCCTGGGATAAATCCTACTTCATCACGATGTATGATCCCTTTAATGTATTGTTGAATTTGATTTGCTAATATTTCGTTGAGGAATTTTTGCACTTATGTTCATCTGTTATGTTGACACATAATTTTCATTTTTGTGTTAATTTTGTCTGGTTGTGGTATCACTGTGAAACTCATAGATGTTAACCTTCCTCTGCAATTTTTGGAATAGTTTGAGAAGAATAGGTGCTCTTTTCCAAATGTTTGGTAGATTTCACCTGTGTAGTCGTCTGGTCCTGGAATTTTGTTTGTTGAGAGTGTTTTGTTTTGGTTTTCATTTTTGTTTTATGGTGATTCAGTTTTATTACTGTCAATTGATCTTTTCATATTTTCTATTTCTTCCTGGTTCAATTTTGGGAGAACGTACATTTTTAGGACTTTGTTCATTTCTTCTAGGTTGCCCATTCTATTGGCATACAATTGTTTATATGCCAATAGAATATCTTATGATCCTTCATATCTTTTATAGTTTCAGTTGTAACTTCTTTTTCATTTCTAATTTTATTGATTTGGGCCATCTCACTTTTTCTCTCGATGATTCTGGCTAAAATGTATCAATTTTTTTTTATCTCTTCAAAGAACCAGCTCTGAGCTTCAGAAAATTGCTTTTTTTTAGCCTCAATTTTATTTGTTTCTCCTCTAATCACTATGATCACTTTTCTTCTACTAACTTTGGTTTTTGTTTGTCCTTCTTTTTCTAGTTTCATTAGGTGTAGGTTTAGGTTGTTTATTTGAGATTTTTCTTTTCTCCTGAGGTAGGCTTCTATCACTGTAAAATTCCTTCTTATTACTGATTTTGCTCTGTCCCATAGATTTTGTATCACCATCTCTGTTTTCATTTGCCTCCAGATATTCTTTGATTTCTTCAATGATCCGTTGTTTGTTTAGTACCATATTGTTTAACATCTACAAGTTCGTCTTCTTTTGCAGTTTTCTTTTTGTTGATTTCTAGTCACATAGTGTTGTGATCAGAAAACATGCTTGATAGGATTTCAGTTTTCTTAAATTTACTGAAACATTTTTTATGCCCTAGTGCATGATCTATACTGGAGAATGCTCCATGTGCACTTAAAAAAATGGATATTTGGCTGTTTTGGATGAAATGTTTTATATATATGTATATATATATATATATAAAGAAATATATATATTTCTTAATTCCATCAGGTCTAATGTGTCATTTAAGGTCAGCGTTTCCTTATTGATTTTATTTCTGGATGATCTGTTCATTCATGTCAGGGGGCTGTAAAGTCCCCTACTATTATTGTGCTCCTGTCAATTTCTCTTTATGTCTGTCAATATATGCTTCATATATTTAAGTGATCATGTGTTGGGTGCATATATATTTATAGCTGTTATATCTTTTTCTTGGATTGATAGCTTGGTCATTATATGTTTTTCTTCGTTCCTTGTTTCAGTGTTTGTTTTAAATTCAGTTTTGTCTGATATAAGTATTGCTACTCTGGCATTATTTTTATTTACATTTGCATGAAATATCTTTTTTTCATGTGCTCTGTTTCACTCTATGTGTGTCTTTAGATCTGCAGTGAGTCTCTGGTAGTCTCTCCTATCTATCTATCTATGTCTGCATCTATCTATCTATCATCTATCTATCTATCTATCTATCTATCTATCTATCTATCTAATATTGTGTTTGCTTACATTCAGGCAATCTATGTGTTTTGGTTAGAACATTTAGTCCATTTACATTTAAACTATATTGATAAGTATGTACTTATTGCCATTTTGTAAATTGTTTTTTTCCTGTTCTCGTTAGTGCTGTGTGTGTTTTTTTTTTTTAATTTTCATTGGGGTATAGTTGATTTACAATGTTGTGTTAATTTCAGTTGCACAGCAAGCAGAATTTGTTATACACATACAAATATCCACTATTTTTTAGATTCTGTTCCCATATAGGCCATTACAGAGTATTGAGTAGAGTTCACTGTGCCATACAGTAGGTCCTTATTAGTTATCTATTTCATATATAGTAGTGTGTATGAGTCAATCTCAATCTTCCAATGTACCCCTCCACACCCCTTACCCCCAGTAACCATAACTTTATTTTCTACATCTGCAACTCTAATTATGTTTTGTAGATAAGTTCATTTTTGGTCTTTTGTTTAGATTCTACATATTAGCAATATCATATGATATTTGTCTTTCTCTGTCTGACTTCCTTCACTCAGTATGACAATCTCTAGGTCCATCCATCTTGCTACAAGTGACATTATTCTGTCCTTTTTTATAGCTAATATTCCATTGTATATATGTACTACACCTTCTTTATCCATTCCCCTGTTGATGCACGTTTAGGTTTATTCCATGTCCTGGCTGTTGTAAATAGTACTGCAATGAACATGGGGGTGCATGCATGTTTTTGAATGATGGTTTTCTCCAGATATATGTCCAGGACTGGGATTTTTGGATCATATGGTAGCTCTATTTTTATTTTTTTAAGGAACTTCCATACTGTTCTCCATAGTGGCTGTATCAGTTTACGTCCCCACCAACACTGTAGGAGGATTCCCTTTTCTCCAAACCCTCTACAGCATTTATTGCTTGTAGATTTTTTGATGATGGCCATTTTAACTTGTGTAAGGAGATACCACATTATAGTTTTGATTTGCATTTCTCTAATAATTAGTGATGTTTAACACCTTTTCACGTGTTTGTTAACCATCTGTATGGCTTCTTTGGAGCAATATCTGTGTAGAACTTCCACCAATTTTTGATTGGGTTTTTTGTTTTTATATTATTTGAGCTGCATGAGCTGTTTGTATATTTTAGAGATTAATCCCTTGTCAGTTGCTTCGTTTGCAAATATTTTCTCCCCTTTGAGGTTTGTATTTTCATTTTATTTATGGTTTCATTTGGTGTGCAAAAGCTTTTAAGTTTACTAGGTCTCATTAGTTTATTTTTGTTTTTAATTTCATTATTCTAGGACATAGATCAAAAAAGAAATTGCTGCAATTTATAGCAGAGAGTGTTCTGCCTATGTTTTCTCCTAAGGGTTTAATATATCCAACATTACATTTAGGTCTTTAATCCATTTTGAGTTTATTTTTGTGTATGGTGTTAGGATGTGCTCTAATTTAATTACTTTACCTGTAGCAGTCTAGTTTTCCCAGCATCATTTGTTGAAAAGGCTCTCTTTTCTCCATGGTATACTCTTGCCTCCTTTTTCATAGATTAGGTGACCATAGGTGCCTGTGTTTATCTCTGCACTTTCTAACCTTTTCCACTGACCTATAATTTTGTTTATGTGTCAATACCATACTGTTTTGATGACTGTAGCTTTGTAGTATTTGTCTGACATCAGGAAGTGTGAGTCCTTCAGCTGCGTTTTTCTTTCTCAAGTTTGCTTAGGCTGTTCGGTTTTTCCGTGTTTCTATATATATTTTTTGTTTTAATTCAGTGAAAACTGTCATTGGAAATTTGATAGAGATTGCATTGAATCTGTAGATTGCTTTGGGCAGTATAGTCATTTTCTCAGTATTGATTCTCCCAATCCAAGAACATGGTATATCTCTCCATCTGTTTCTACCAACTTTTCTTTCTTTCTTCAATTTCTTATAGTTTTCTGAGTACAGGTGTTTTGCCTCTTTAGGTTTTTTTTTTCTTTTTGCTGTGGCGATAACTGGGATTGTTTCCTTGATTTCTCTTTCCAATCTTTTATTGTTAGTGTGTAGTAATTCAAGGGATTTCTGTGTATTAATTTTGTATCCTGAAATTTTACCAAATTCATTGATTAGCTCTACTATTTCTCTGTTAGCATTTTTAGGATTTTCTATGTATAGTATCATGTCATTTGCAAAACTGTCACTACAATTTTACTTCTTCTTTTCCAATTTGGATTCCTTTTTATTTGTTTTTCTTCTCTGATTACCATTGCTAGGACTTCCAAAATTGTGTTGAAAAATAGTGGCGAGACAGGACTTCCTTGTCTTCTTCCTGACCTTAGAGAAAATGTTTTCAGTTTTTCACTATTGAGAATGATGTTTGCTGTCAGTTTGTCATATATGGCCTTTATTATGTTGAGGTAGGTTCACTCTGTACCCATTTATGGAGAGTTTTTATCATAAATGGGTGTTCAATTTTGTCAAAAGTTTTTCTGCGTCTACTGAGATGATCATATGGTTTTTATTCCTCAACTTTTGATGTGGTGTATCACACAGGTTGATTTGTGGATATTGAAAAATTCTTGCACCTCTGGAATAAATCCCACTTGATCATGGTGTATGATTCTTTTAATGTGTTGTTGGATTCTGTTTGCTAGTATTTTGTTGAGGATATTTGCATCTATGTTCATCAGTGATATTGGTCTGTAATTTTCTTTTTTGTGATAACTTTGTCTGGTTTTGGTATCAGGGTGATGGTGGCATCATAGAATGAGCTTCAAAGTGATCCTTCCTCTGCAAATTTTTGGGAAGATTTTCAGAAGGGTAGGTGTTCAATCTTCTCTAAATATTTGATAAAATTAGCCTGTGAAGCCATCTAGTACTGAAATTTTGCTTGTTGGAAGATTTTTTAATCACATTTTCAATTTCAGTACTTGTGACTGATCTATTCCTATTTTCTATTTCTTCTTGCTTCAGACTGAGGAAACTGTATCTTTCTAAGAATTTGTCCATTTCTTCTAGGTTGTCCATTTTACTGGTGTATATTTGCTTGTTGTAGTCTCTTGTGATTCTTTTTATTTCTGTGGTGTTCATTATAAATACTTTTTCATTTCTAATTTTATTTATTTGAGCCCTCTCTCTCTTTTTCTTGATGAGTCTGGCTACAATTTTATCATTTTTTATCAATTTTGCTTATCTCTTCAAAGAACCATCTTTTAGTTTCATTGATCTTTGCTAATGCTTTTATTCATCTCTATTTCATCTATTTCTGCTCTGATCTTTATGGATTCTTTCCTTTTACTAAATTTGGGTTTTGTTTGTTCTTCTTTCTCTAGTTGCTTTAGGTGTAAGGTTAGGTCATTTCTTTGGGATTTTTCTTGTTTCTTGAAGTAAGATTTTATTTCTATAAACTTCCCTCTTAGAACTGATTTTACTGCATCACATAGGTTTTGGATCATTGTGTTTTAGTTGTCATTTGTCTCTTGGTATTTTTTAAATTTTCTCTTTGATTTCTTCTCTGATCCATTGATTATTTAGTAACATATTATTTAGCCTTCATGTGTTTGTGTATTTTAAAGTTTTTGTTTGTTTGTTTGTTTTTTACAGTAATTGATTTCTAGTCTCATAACATTGTGGTCAGAAAAGATGCTTGATTTTATTTCAGTTTTCTTAAATTTACTGAGGCCTGATTTGTGACCCAAGATGTGATCTATCCTTGAGAATGTGCCAAGTGCATTTGAGAACTAAGTGTATTCTGCTGCTTTTGGATGGAATGTCCTCTAAATATCAATTAAGTGCATCTGGTTTAATGTGTCATTTAAGACACATGCTTCCTTATTAAATTTCTCTCTGGATAATCCATCCATTGGTGTAACTGGGATATTAAAACCTCCATTATTATTGTGTTACTGTCAATTTCCCCTTTGATGGCTGTTAACATTTGACTTGTATATTGAGGTGCTCCTATGTTGGGTGCATATATATTTACAAAGGGTCTTGCTTTTGTATCCATTCAGCCAGTCTATGTCTTTCAGTTGGAGCATTTGATCCAGTTACATTTAAGGTAATTATCGATATGTGTGTTCCTTTTACCATTTTTTTTTCATTGTTTTGGTTTTGTTATTGTAAGTCTTTTCCTTGTCTTGTGTTTTCTAACTAGAGAAGTTTCTTTAGCATTTGTTGTAAGCTGGTTTGGTGGTGCTGAACTCTCTTAGCTTTTGCTTGTCTGTAACTGTTCTAATTTCTCTATCAAATCTGAATGAGATCCTCACTGGGTAGAGTAATCTTGGTTGTAGGTTTTTCCCTTTCATCACTTTAAATATGTCCTGCCACTCCCTTCTGGCTTTCAGGGTTTCTGTTGAAAGATCAGCTGTTAACCTTATGAGGATTCCCTTCTATGTTATTGGTTGCTTTTCCCTTGCTGCTTTTATTTTTTTTTTCTTTGTATTTAATTGTTGATAGTTTGATTAATATGTGTCTTGGTGTGTTTCTCCTTGGATGTATCCTGTATGGGACTCTCTGCACTTCCTGGACTTAATTGACTATTTCCTTTCCCATATTAGGAAGTTTTCTTCCTAATATGGGAAACTATAATCTCTTCAAATATTTTTTCTGTCCCTTCTTTTTTCTCTTCTTCTTCTGGGACCCCTATAATTCGAATGTTGGTACATTAAATATTGTCCCAGAGGTCTCTGAGAGTGTCCTCAATTATTTTCATTCTTTTTGCTTTATCTGCTCTGCAGTAGTTATTTCCAGTATTTTATCTTCCAGGTTACTTATCCATTTTTATGCCTCAGTTATTCTACTATATTTTCTGTCTAGAGAATTTTTAATTTCATTTATTGTGTTTTTCATCATTGCTTGTTTTTTCTTTAGTTCTTCTAGTCCTTGTTAAACATTTCTAGTATTTTCTCCATTCTATTTCCAAGAATCTGGATCAGCTTTACTATCATTACTCTGAATTCATTTTCAGATAGACTTCCTATTTCCCCTTTATTTATTTGGTCTCATTGGTGTTTACCTTGCTCCTTCATTTGCTGTGTATTTCTCTGTCTTCTCATTTTGCTTAACTTACTGCATTTGGAGTCTCCTTTTTGCAGGCTACAGGTTAGTAGTTCCTGTTGTTTTTGGTGTCTGCCCCCAGTGGATAGGGTTGGTTCAGTGGGTTCTGTAGTTTTCCTGGTGGAGGGGAGTGGTGCCTGTGTTCTGGTGGATGACGCTCAATCTTGTCTTTCTTGTGGGCAGGACCACAGGTGCTGGTGCACTTTGGGATGTCTGTGAACTTATTTTGATTTTAGGCAGCCTCTCTTCTAATGGGTGGGGTTGTGTTCCTGTCTTGCTAGTTGTTTGGCATAGGGTGTCTAGCACTGGAGCTTGCTGGTGTTGAGTGTAGTTGGGTCTTAACATTGAGATGGAGATTTCTGGGAGAGTTTTCACCATTTGATATTATGTGGGGCTGAGAAATCTTTGGTAGACAAATGTTCTGAACTTGCCTCGCCCACTTCAGAGGTTCAGGCCTGATACCTGGCCAGAGCACCAAGACCCTATCAGCCACTTGGCTCAGAAGAAAAGGGATAAAAGTAAAATAAAGTAAGAAATAAAATAAAATAAAGATGTTAAAATAAAAAAATATTATTAAAAATAAAAATATGAAAAAGTAATTTAAAAAAGTAAGAAAGAAGAGAACAACCAAACCAAAAAACAAATTCATAAATGATAGCAAGCACTAAAAACTATACTAAGAATCTAAATAAATATAAGGACACACAGAACCCTAGCACAAATGGTAAAAGCAAAGCTATGCAGACAAAATCACATAAAGAAGCATACACATACACACTCACAAAAAGAGGAAAAGGAAAAAAAAAAAAATATATATATATATATATATATATATATATAAAATGGAAGAGAGCACCCAAATCAATAAACAAATCTACCAATATTGATAAGCTCTAAATAGTAAATTAAAATAAACATAAAACCAGAAACAAAGTAGATGCAGAAAGCAAATCCAAAACTACAGTTTCTCCCAAAGTACACTGCCTCAATTTTCAGATGATTCGTTGTCTATTCAGGTATTCCACAGATGCAGAGTACATCAACTTGATTGTGGAGATTTAATCTGCTGCTCCTGAGGCTTCTGGAAGAAATTCCCCTTTCTCTTCTTTGTTCACACAGCTCCTGGGGTTCAGCTTTGGATTTGGCCTTGGCTCTGAATGTAGGTCATCTGATGGTGTCTGTTCCCTGCCCAGACAGGAGGAGGTTAAAGGCGTAGCTGATTAACAGGCTCCAGCTCACTCAGGCTGGGTATAGGTAGGGGTACAGAATGTGAGGTGAGCCTGTGGCGGCTGAGGCCAGCATGACGTTGCAACAGGCTGGGGCGTGCCATGTATTCTCCTGGGGAAGTTGTTCCTGGATTATGGGACTTTGGCAGTGGTGGGCTGCACAGGCTCCTGGGAAGGGAGGTGTGGATAGTGACCTGTGCTTGCAGACAGGTACTTGGTGGCTGCAGCAGCAGTCTTAGTGTTTCATGCCCATCTCTGTTTTCTGCACTGATATCCACAGCTCACGCCTGTCTCTGGAGCTTGTTTAGGTGGTACTCTGAATCCCCTCTCTTCACACACCCCAAAACAATGGTCCCTTGCCTCTTAGGCAGTTTCAGACTTTTTCCTGGACTCCCTCCCAGCTAGCTGTGGTGCACTAGCCCCCTTCAGGCTGTGTTCATGTAGCCAACCCCAGCCCTCTCCCTGGAATCTGAACTCCGAAGCCTGAACCTCAGCTCCCAACCCCCCACCCGCCCAGGTGGGTGAGCAGACAAGCCTCTCAAGCTGGTGAGTGCTGGTCAGCACCAATCCTCTGTGTGGGAATCTCTCTGCCTTGACCTCTGCACTCCTGGTGCTGCGTTCTCCTCCGTGGCTCAAAAGCTTCTCCCCACACCCCCCGTCTCCACCAGTGAAGAGGCTTCCTAGTGTGTGGAAACTTTCCCTTCATAGCTCCCTCCCAGTGGTTCAGGTCCCGTCCCTATTCTTTTGTCTCTGTTTTTTCTTTTGCCCTACCCAAGAATGTGGGAAGTTTCTTGCATTTGGGAAATCTGAGGTCTTCTGCCAGCATTCAGTAGGTGTTCTGTAGGAATTGTTCCACATGTAGATGTATTTTTGTTGTATTTGTGGGGAGGAAGGTGATCTCCACGTCTTACTCCTCTGCCATTTTGAAGGACCCTCCTCTTTCTATTTCTTTAATTTTGTAGTTATATGAGATGATGAATGTTCACTAAACTTATTGTGATAATCATGTCATGATATGTGTAAGTCAAGTCATTATTCTGTACACCTTAAACTCCTACAGTACTATGTGTCTGTATATCTCAATAAAACTGGAGAAGAAAAAGGGTACAAGGATGAATCATGTCCTTCATTCTGAAAATAATTTCAAACATTAGAATTTCAGGGCCATGAGTTTTTTATATTTGTGCTTTTGTTGTATATTAATTACCTAGTGTTAGTCATTGCAAAATATAGGCTCACAGTCTCTCTTTATATTTAAAGATGAATGTGACCCAAGGACTAATATCCATTCAACTTATGGAAAGTACAGCATTCTGCACAGTTTTCCCCAGACAGTGGCCATGGCTGAACAATTTAATAAAGCATATAGTTGTCTTGACTATATGACTTATCTTGGAAAACCCATGTACCTTAATGCAGACATGTCTGCTTCCTCTAATGCCTCAATTTATTGCAAAATGAGCCTGAGCAGGAAGTTTATTTTGTCCCTTATGCTCTGTAGTCTCTCATAAGTGCAATGTCTGGCCTACTAACCAGCTGGGCCCTCTAGTTTGAAAGATAAAAGACTAGAGCACCAGCTAAGAGCTATTCTCCAGATGAACCCAAGGATGATGAATTTCCAAGCATTGTTCAAGAACGTGGCCTCTCAGTGTTGAATATATATAAGTGGATTTGACCTTAAATTTTGACATAGCCAACAACCCCTTTATCATTTCTGATGAACTGAGGATTGTCCATGTATGTATTTCAAACAGAAAAGGAAGACACGTGCTGAGAGATTCAATAATTCCACTTATATCCTGGGTTTACCTAGGTTCACCTTTGGCCACCAGTTCATCCACCTTGGTTCATCCACTCTGGGAGGTGGATATGGGAGCAAAGAACGAATGGGATATCAGTGTTTGCAAAGAGCCTCTTAATGAAGAAGGGACAATTGTACAGTCTACAGAACATGGCTTCTGAAGCATGAGATTGAAAAATTGAGAGTTCTCAGCCAGCACTGTGCCATTTACTAGTCTCTCAGAGCCCCCAGTTAACCTGAGTAGGAGTTTTCCCAGATATGATTATAGGAGTCATTTCCTTTTGTAACATTATTGATGGATCCCATATTTTAACATTCAGTAAAATTTCTGCTGCAGAGTCACTGTGTCCATTTTTTGTTCCTGCAAATCTGATTAAGGAAGATCAAGGCCTTCTGAGAACCTGTTCTGTGATGATTCAGGCATTGCAAGTCCTTCAGTGAGTCCTGGGCAAGGCAAATGAACCTTTACTACAGAAATATTCAAAGAAAATTCCTGTGTGTTCATAGCCATAGCTAGTATCATTTCCAATGGTATACATATGGTACAAAAGTGAAACTGATAAATATGGAAAAATTCATGAGTCTTGAATACAAATTAATTGTATTAATTAGGGAACTTTACATTTTTAATATTAAATATTTTCATATTTTCCCTTGTTTATTCTGTTTTAATTAATATTTTCTGAACTTTCAGATCAATTTCCAAATATTTTTATTTTCTGTAAAATTAACTTAGTGTGTAATGGAGGTTATCAACTAAACAAAAATTTGGATGTGAACCCAACCAAAAAAGGCACATCTTTTGGCTTATACTCTGAACTTATTTTTGCCTTTATTAATGTTTAATTCTCTGTGTCTTTGTATTTTTAATAGCTAGATATTTAATAGTGTACAATGTTTATTTACATGGCCTATTGTGTTTGTGTTTCAAAGATAAATCTAATGTATGTTGGCTAACACTAAAACTAATATCTAGTTTAAAAATAAATTTAAGGTAAGACCTGGACATTCATACAGAAAAGTGGTCATTTCTTCTAAGCTTATTTACAAACAAACCTTAGATAGTTAATTGCAGTCATAGGCTGAGTATATATCATGTAAACATCCAGATAAAATAAAAAAGTTTCAATCACATGCTCAGATGTAAGGCTACCCAATGCCAAACAGTCATAAATAGCTGGAAGCCTGACCATGATGTTCACATTTTATCCAGCTGTTTGCAGTCACATATTGGCAGCCAAAGATAATAATATCTAATAGAATGTCTAATTACTTGATACCTATATGAAAAATTTCTATATCAAATTAATAAATTCCACACTGATAATATTTTGAAAAAATTATCCTAATATTACAGTAAATAGCTAAATAGATTATTTGGGGGTATTGATAAGAACTGTGTATCATAAAATAAACTTTTCTCAAGGCCTAGAAAGAATGCATTCAACCCTGCGCTACCCTCAGATCTCTCCTGGTATTCATGTATTCCCATGGCCTAGAGATAGAGTAAGGATGGGAGACACATGTTGACATCTGAGAAAAACAAATATTTATTGTCACTTTGTCTCTGACTTAGCAAAAACCTTGCTACTGTACCTTAATAGGTACTCCTCATCCAGCTAGCTCAAAAAGGTTTTTGTGAGAAGCTGAAAATTCTGTCCAGCCACCCATTCTTGGATAATGTCCTATCCTATCTCACCATATGGAGCTGCCAATCTCTTCCCAGGATACTCTGAACACTTTTATTACTGTAAGTAATTTCTGTTTAACACGACTATCCCTTTTAGTATACATTATTATCCCCTACCCCTTACAGCACCTGTGTATATATCTAATCAGTGGCCGTTTTTCTCCCAGCATCCTATCCCTGTCCCAACCCTGATGGTCAATAATTTTCCAGAAACTTAGTTGCTTTGTTTTTAGAATAGACTATATTTTACCAAACACGTGCCTGTTATCAACTGTCTAATGGTTGTTGCCTACCTCTAGGCTTTGGAAAATCCTCAGCTCAGATATATATATCAGCTGGCTTATGACAAAGTACTCATCACTCCAGTGCACTTCCCATGTTAGCAGAGATCCAAAATTATTCTGCCCACAAACCTTGATGTAGAATAAACTCTTAAATAATTAATCATAAAGCACTTAAGTAGAGTGTATTTGCTTGAATTTTATACCACCGTACTGATGAACTTGATTCCCAGATAAATTTTCCTAAAGAACGGCAGTGAGAGTAAGCTAGCACATGTTTTTAGATACATTTCTGATAAATTGTGTTGATATGGTTATTCTATTTGAAAATCTTACTTATGAGTTTAGAAAATACTCAACAGAATTTCAGTTGAATTTTTCAATACAGGTTGAGTAATTTCTTCATTCTATTTATTAAAAAAGCTAATCAATATCACATGGAGAATAATTATTCCACATATATATTACCCTTAAAGGGTTAAATGTAACATTTTAGCCTACGGAATCTGATTAAATTTAATTTTAGTTTTTCCCATACTATTATTTCATTTGGAAAACTAAAAACATTAATTTTCCAAAAATATATTGAAAGTATTTTTACAACATGAAGAATAACCTAATTGTTTTCCTATTTGTTCTTTTACTCCTCTTTTTTTCCCTCACATTTTGCTATAGCAGGCTTTTATTCTTTGAGAGCAGTTATGTTACATATTTTAGAAAGATAATTTTGGTTATTGATACTTTCTATATATTATACATTATTCTTGTACCTGAAACCAGTATTTTAAATTAGATTTAATTAGAAGGCTTTGTGTAGATTCTTTTTAAAATGCTGTTTCTTGCCTCATTTACAAATAACTTCTCCAAATGATGACTAATTGTACTAGTTAATATGTAAAGAAGATTTCACATATGATTCTAAACTTTGGCCATTTTTAAGTGTGTGACACAAAACTGAATGAAACATTCAAGTGATTATATGGATACCTTACATCCCACAACTGGTCTCAACTATCTGGATTTTTTAACAACTCATACCAAAGTGGTTTGGTCCTAAATGTTCTGATTAGTTGTATCAATTATTTTTTTTCACTTTACATAAGAAGCCAGTTTTAATATTATAGAATGAAAATCTGTTAGAAACATATTTTCACTCTCTGAAAGATATAGGTATGAGCATGTACTTTGGCCTCCAATTACTCAAGGCATTTACAGCCATATGCATAGGTAGATACAGGCATGCATATGTAAATAACCATGTTCATGCCTTTGTCATACACAATTTTTTCTCATCATACCAGTACAGTAATTTCTGTTAGTAATTGGATTGAGGACTGCTTTCAGTCATTTCACATCATTTACTATTAATCTAACCAGTATGGTCTGTATTTCCCTTAATGCTGATTTTTAAAAATACATAAGAGAAAAAGAACTTTAAAAAAATTCTAATTCATTATGCAACTTACACATTTTTTGTATCAAGCTACTTGCTAGTGACATACATAAGTGTTTCCTCTGAACAGATTTAACTTTTAATTTTCCAGAATCAGTGTTAACCAGGAAAAAGGTAATTGTTGTCAAGAGTATTCAAACTGTCAGAATATCCTTCAATCTAAAAGCTGTTAGAATCTGTGCAAAAGTAATTACTGAAACTCTATTCAGCTGTAATAATAACCTGCCACTGATGACAGCAATTACTGGGAAAGTGTAGTAGAAATCAAAGGCACATTTTTCTCTGACAAGTACATTTCTAACTAAGGTTTACACTGGCTGAATAGCGTTGACTATGATGATGTGCTGTATCATTCTTAATCATGGCTGGCATGATGTTACAATTTGAACTGCTCACTGTTAGAAAGAAACTAATTGCTTGTTTAATTTGACACTGTCCAGGCTCTCCATACATAGGGATATATATTTTAAATGAATAAATGTTAAATGTTATGCTTCTTTGCCTGTTTTACATCTTTTTAAGTGCTGGTTTTAAGTATGTTGTACCTCAAATAAAAGAAATTGCAGTTAAGCAAAACTGGCAAGGCAAACTTCTAAGATTTTTTAAATGGTTTGCTAATCCATAATTAGGTCAAATAATGGGTGTTTCTTTCAATTCCAACCTTTTGCAGTGGTCACTTTTATTATCAGTATTTTTGACCATGCTTCCTGCAACGTCTTGAGGTGATATTGCATAGACTCCTTTAGAGGGTATTCTCCAATACCATCAATAAGTACTACCAACAATAAGTAATAACAAAAAAACCTGGTCGAGCTATGAGGTGGCATATTTTCTGAAATGAATGTTAAAGTGATACAAGGTAAGTGGTTTATTTTCCTCTAAAGAAATTTTGTCACAAAGTAATTTTTTAAACTTTAAGAAAAATTTATTTATTTTTGACTGTGTTGGGTCTCTGTTGCTGCAAATGGGCTTTCTCTAGTTGTGTCAAAGGGGGCTACTCTTTGTTGTGGTGCACGGGCTTCTCATCACAGTGACGTCTCTTGTTGCAGAGCACAGGCACTAGGTGCGTGGGCTTCAGTAGTTGTGGCACACGGGTTCAGTTGTTCTGCCACATGTGGGATCTTCCCGGACCAGGGATTGAACCTGTGTCCCCTACATTGGCAGGTGGATTTTTAACCACTGCGCCACCAGAGAAGTCCCTAATTTAAAAAAAAATATATAATTCAGCTTTCACGGAAGAGACATAGAAATAGTATAAAATTTAAGTGACTTTAATAAAAATATTTAACCTTTCTTACTTTGTAGAATTGAACTGGATTCTCCCCAATAGTTGAATTACAAAAGACTTGTACTGCAATTTACTGTCTCATTTATTTATTGGTTAATATATCACTAACAAAATTGTAGGACAGAATCAACACAAATATTTATTTTGGGGAGATCATGTGGTTGTCTGTCGCAAAGTCTAGGACACAAAATAATGTTTTGGATAAGAACAACTACTCCCTGAGTTTGAGACTAGGTTCAATTTTCCTAGACAAAATTTTAATCAATATATTTTTTAATTAAAGTATAGCTGATTTACATTGTGTTAATTTCTGCTGTACAACAAAGTCATTCAGGTATACATATATATACATTCCTTTTTTATATATTCTTTTCCATTATGATTTATCATAGGATATTGAATATAGTTCTCTGTGCTATACAGTAAGGCCTTGTTGTTTATCTATTCTGTATATAAAAGCTTACATCTGCTAATCCCAACCTCCCACTACATCCCTCCTCCAACTCCCTCTGCCTTGGCAACCACCAGTCTGTTCTCTTATGTCCCGGACAAAATTTTAAAATCAAGCTAACTAAACTGCTGTATGCTATTCGTTTTGTTTTTGTTTTTGTCCTAGACTTGACTCTGGTATGTGCCCAGTGAATTAAGCCCAGAAATTGTTAATAAATTTTTAACAATAGTCAACTTTAGAATGTGATTTAACACCTTTGGTATATGAAAAAATAGGCTGTAGGGACTACCAAGAATATAGATTCTTCATCTTCCACATTCAAGGAATCTGTAAACTTCTCTACAAAGCCAAAAAGAGTAAATACACTGTCCTCTGAAATCTGAGAGCAAGTTATGGGGATTCACACATTCACTTTAGTAATATTAACTTCTATACATTCATTCATTATTGTCTCTTTACTGGTTAGAAGAACCAACATAATAAACTTTGGGTGAAAAGAATCTTTCATTTGACTTCAAGACTACAGATTTCCAAAGAGCAATTTTAGAGAGGATGCAAAGTTAAACAATGATTTCTTTATGTTTTTAACATAATTGCATATGGGAATGGGGACAATAATTGTTATTTATTCTTTGGCATAACATGAATTATAGATATGGAAGCAACAGTGAAGTAGGCACTAGAAAACCTGAATTTTATTTTCAGCTGTAGTAATTACCATTCATTATATGAATTGAGGCATGTCATAAAACTGATGAGACTTGGTATCTTAATCTGTAAAATGGAATACTAATATCTACCTTGTCTACTCTACAATTGTTGTAAGAATCAAGAAAGATAGTGCATATTAAATTACTTAAAAAATTATAAATCACTGTACAGTTATGAGATGTTATCATTTTACCCTTTGAGAATCTGGGCCTATGCTCTGAGAGTAAATAATTTATTTATGCAATTTTAGTAGATGCAAGTTATTATGTCCTGACCCAGCTAGAATTCTTTAACCCTACATTTCATATAAAGTACAGTGCCAAAACCACCCAGGGGGAAAAATATGTGCAAACAAGGGGAAACCATACTTTGAACCCCAAATATGGTCATATGTGTTAATGACAGGCTATACAGTTCATTGTGCACCCATATCCACTGAAGAGAATGCACTGATTGACGAAAGGAGACTTCAGGCTTGGGCAGGAAATCGAGGCCTTCTCAGTATCCTCTTCCCTATCTATCATACTTCAAATTGTTTCAAATCTCTTTGAAACAGGACAGATACCCTGTTTGAACAAACATTGCTAGGACAGCACAAATTATTTCTTGATACTTTATACTTACAACAGTAGCCTCCATTATATTCTCAAATTTTAAATTCTCAATGAGAACAATTCATGTTTGTGCCTCTTCAAAGGAATATTTGGGACAGATTAGGCAATTCAGTTTTCCCAATTCAGTTTTCAACTGTTGAGTTTTTCTCATCTTCTAACAGAAAACACAAAACAAAATTGTTCCTTAGTGTATTTCTGTGTGTGTTTAAATGAATGGATTCTAGAAGGGATTTGAAATCTGATCTAATTATTTGTTTACAGTCTCAGTGAGCCAATACCATCCAAAGATTTTTCTAAATATAAGCACATGAAGAAAAGAAAAAATAAATTAAATTAGATCTGTGGCTCTAAGAAATAAGTTGTTCAGTTAGGGGTTGGATTTTTTCCTAATATTTTGTTACTCTATATTTAAATGCATCCTATTTAATCCTGCATGCTCCCTCCTTTGCCACAGATAGTGCACAGCATTTATTTTACTGTTGTTTTATATCAACAACATGAATCATCCCCTAAAATCATCATGTGCTCAAATAACTTAGGTTCTTCTGCTCCTTTGATCTGGGCTGATTGTGCCAAAGATCAGCGGGAAGGATTCTTTCGTGGCTTGAGCCACTGGCTTTCAGAATGGGATTAGTGGACGCACGGGCATGTTGGATAATTCAGCAGAGAGACCATTTTCATAGAGGCCTCCATAGTTCTGTATGTGGAAAACCTGAGGGCCTATGAAGAGTAAGACCATGTTCATAGAAATTAAAAAAAAAAAAACCTCTGACTGCATTTTTACAATGTTTTACAGTGTTTCTTGCATTGCCATGTAGGAAAAGGAGTATGGAAGTAAAAGTTAATGAAGACCAACATATTCCACCTTTCAGTGCAGTTTTTCCTCAAAATGTGGTTGCTAATCACCTGCATCAAATATTCTGGAGTATTTAAAACTTGAGTTTATATGATGCAAGTTTCTATTTTAAATTTTCAAATGTAATTAAGTTGGGGTGACCTGGAACTATAACTTATTAAGCAATTTGAAAGCAATCCTCTGTATAAATCAAATATAACCTGTGATTTGTTCAATAGTTACAAAATGCTTTTGTAAAGGCAATGGGACAACACAGTAATGTACTTTTTAAGCTGAATATGTGAAGTTATCAACAGAAAATATTTATTAGTTCCAGATAATCCTACCTGGTGAAAAAATTAGTCTCTCTTTCAGTAGTTCCCAAACTATTTTTAGGTGCAGATTCCTGGGCCCAATTCTAGCCAATTTACAAAAAATTAATAAAAAGATACATATTTAAGGTGTACAACATATATATATTATATATATATATATAATATATATGATTATTTTAGGCAATGTAGTTAACAGTAGCATACCATCTCTTCATACAGTTGCCATTTTTTTGTGTGTGATGTGAGCACCTGTAATCTACTCTATTAGCACAATTCCAGTATTCTATACAGTGTTATTAACTATAGACATCATGCTGAATATTAGCTCTCTACACTTATTTATCCTATATAACTGCAACTTTGTACTCTTTGACCAATATCTTCCAATTTCCCCCACCATTCTATCCCATGATTACTACAATTCTAATCTCTACTTCTACGAATTTGACTCTTAGATTCCACATACAAGTGAGAGCTTTCAGTATTTGCTTTTCTGTGCCTGACTTATTTCACATAGCATAATGTCCTCCAGGTTCATCCATTGTTGTTGCATGTGGCCAAAAGTTAAATCTCTGCAGATATGAATTTTTAATATGTACCCAAGGTAATTCTGATACAGGCAGTCAATGGATTACTCTTTGAGAAATACCATTCTAATTATTGCATGTTCTAGAGCCTTTATAAACTTATTTCCAAGGAACTTGAAAAGAAAAACAAGCAGGGATTTCCCTGGTGGTCCAGTGGTTAAGACCTCATGCTCCCAATGCAGGGGGCAAGTGTTCAATCCGTGATTGGGGAACTAAGATCTGGCATGCTACACAGCATGGCCAAAAAATAAAAAGAAAGAAAAACAAGCAAACATTCCTGAGTCTCCTAAATTTCTAAATTTTCTGACAGATTAGTATGTGAGCACAGAAATGGATAGTTCTCAGGACTACTTTACTATTTCATCCTTGATTATTGGGAGATTAAAAGACTGATATTATAGTTTAGTTAGAAATCTGCCTACATGATGAGATGTGAGACTCATCAACATGGTCTTAACAAAAACATTTTCTCTTCTATATAGTCATGGTGCCCAGAAATCTACCATTATAAATGTATTCTTGTAGATTTTAAACGTTTTTCAATTCTTTCATTTAACTGCTTTTTCATTGAGTGTGTACTATGTGATAGACATTGTTCTAAGTCAGACAATCTTGCACTGTTCTGTATTAAAGTACAATATAACTGTGCTGTACAGCAGAAAGTAACACATTGTAAATTAACTATACTTCAATAAAATGATAAATTAATAAACGATATTTGTGTGAACACATGTATAATTGTATCAACTAATATGGAATGATAATAACTAACATCTATTAAGCACTTTATTATGTGTAACACATTCTTCAAAGTGCTTTATATATATTAACTCTCCCAAAAGTCCAATTTTGGGTAATATTATTATTACCATTTTATAGAAGAAGAAAATGAGTCACAGAAAGTTTAAGTAACTTGTCTACAACTAGCTAGTAAATGACAGAGCAAAGATTCAAATATAAAATGTCTATCACCACAGTCTCACCTTTTTAATCACTCTGCTAGACTGAGATAATCAAATATATTTTTTCTGGAGCTAAGAATATGGTCCTAAAGACATAGGATAGCTTTGTAATTGTGCTTGAGGTGGAGGCAGAAAAAAAGCATAGAGAGGCACAAAAATAGGAAGTGGAAAGCAGTCAAATATAAGCCTTGTTTTCTTCATCACCCTGATGGCCTTTTTTGTGGAATCAGAACAGGCAGTCTGCCTCTTTATATTAATATAAGAATACTGATCCCTCAGATTTGTGTAGCACGTAATTTATTAATCCCTTCTATACCTTTTCTTTCATTTAAAAGCCATAATTCTGTGAAGTATGCAGGATTGGCATTATTATCACTATAGATGAATAAACACACACAAAAAGAATACATCCCAATGTTATACAGTTCCAAATTAATTCTTTAGATTTTAGGCTGATTTTCTAAATCCCTTGATATATTTACTACAAGTTTAACCCCATCCAGACAGGAAAGAAAGTGAGATAAAATGGTAGGAAAGAAACAATAGGGCTTCCCTGGTGGCGCAGTGGTTGAGTCCACCTGCCGATGCAGGGGACACGGGTTCGTGCCCCGGTCTGGGAAGATCCCACATGCCATGGAGTGGCTAGGCCCGTGAGCCATGGCCGCTGAGCCTGCGTGTCCGGAGCCTGTGCTCCGCAACGGGAGAGGCCACAACAGTGAGAGGCCCGCGTACCACACACACACACACACACACACAAAGAAAGAAACACTAAATTTGCTGATTTTAACCTTACCAATAAATCATAACTGGGAAGCAGGAGAGAAAGTATAGATCTTAAATGTGGTGTTAACTGAAAGCATCACCATTCCTTAGATGCATTAACAGTAGCTAGGTTTCATGCTTTCTGGGAATTCACATAAAACATCTCATATTTCTATTTTCACAGCACTCTCATGCCTGTTTTATCTTCTTCAGTTTGGCTCTGGTATCCTACATGAGAGCCTGAAAGTGTCAGCACTTAGGGGAAAACTAGAGAAACATGCAAACTGGTACAGCTGACGAAGGTTTCAGGATGGAAGGAAAATATTTGATAAGCAATTCACAGTCTTAGAGAGGAGAAAAAGGAACATGCTCAAATGTTGAAAATACTGACACATATGAAATCATCAAAAACTGCCTCTTGGGGCCTTTTCTCTATTAAAGCCTTACCTGTTATGAAGAGGACCATGCAGGAAATGAATAATGCTTATTAATTTCCAGGAGATAAGTGAAATGCTCCTGTCTCAGTAGGGAGTTATTCAAATTAACAATTAATACCGGGCTTCCCTGGTGGCGCAGTGGTTCAGAGTCCACCTGCCGATGCAGGGGACACGGGTTCGTGCCCCGGTCCAGGAAGATCCCACATGCCACGGAGCGGCTAGGCCCATGAGCCATGGCCACTGAGCCTGCGCATCTGGAGCCTGTTCTCCGCAACAGGAGAGGCCACAACAGTGAGAGGCCTGCATACCACAAAAAATATAAAAACAAACAAAAAAACCCAAAAACAATTAATACCACTAAACAAAATTCTATAGTATTTGTTCAGGCAATATTAATCTTAGGATTGCCCATATACTGAGGAAATTTACATTACAAAAGCTCCTATACATACAGGAATAAATAATCACAGGTTCAAGACTTGTTGTGAATATATTCTAAATGTGATAATACTGGAATGGAAAGAAATAAAAAGAAAGTTTATATCTGCAGACTAAGTAAACTAATTCATACAGGAATCAAGGAGAGACTTCAGACAACTTCCTAATCCAGCATTTCTCCATATCCTACTCTTTGAAGAAATGTGTTCAAACTATACCATCCTTGTCTCTCAAAGTGGTGGTCATGCCAAATTTACTGTTATGCAAAAAAATAAAATGTTTATTAAGAATCTACTATAGGCAGACCCCTGTGTTAATCTTAGTAGCAATAATGCAACACGAGGTATCACTCATATTTGTTCTCGTTCTTAAGGCCTAGGAAGGGAGACTATAAATTTTAAAAGAAGTGTTGCTATGCCAAACCCCCTAAAACATTCAGACATAAAACACTACAGTACAAAATATTACTTAAATGCACTAAGAGCTCCAGAGAACAGAACATTGCTATGTCATATAGAAAGTGTAACTGCCTCAGCAAAATCTACACCTCTAGGAGTAAAAGTAGCTTAAACCAGATAATGTTCAGCAGAAGCCTTCATGGCCATGGACACTATGTGTAGGGGAAAGACTCCTTGACACAATTTCACAAGCAGTGTAATATTTAGTCATTAGCAAAGGCCTCCAGAGAAGATCTGTTTGAGAACATTACAGAACATTCCTATAAACATACTAGAAAAACACACTGAGGACCCCAAAAGTACTGGGTGCTTGTTTGCACTGGGGAGGGTTGCTTTAAAAAGGTTTAGAAGTCATGCAGTATTAGAAATGGTGAAACACATGGAAATATAATATATTATTATTAACATGAACTAATTTTTATCCTTTATCCCAGTCCTTATGGTCTGAAGAAAGACGCATTTCTGGGAAATTAACAATTAGTCATCAAGTCCTCATGATGTGTCTTTGGTAGCTTCTGCCATGTCTGTCTTTTCTTCTCTGTTTTTACTGCTCCTGCAGTAGAAAAAGAAATTCAGGCCCTCTTCAACTTTTACTCAGATTACTATAACAAACTGTCAATTAGCCTTTCTTCATTCTGTCTTCCCTTGATCTAATCCATTTTGAACATTTCAACAGTGATTCAAGTAATCCCCACTATTTAGGGGATAAAATCAAAATAAACAAAATTTGAAACTGAAACAATTGTTAGTCATACCTTTTTAGTATTATCTCCCACAGATATCATAAATATACAGCTCTGTCCAAATTTGTCTCCCATGACCTCCTCCTGTTTGCTAACTCCAATTCTCAGTGTTTTTTTCTTCTTGATATGTTTATAATATCTGGCACAGTTGCTCACATTCTATTGGAAACTATCTTCTCCTTGAATTAGCACTGTTCAGAAGCACCTCCTTCCTCTTATGGCTTCTGTCTCCACTGCTGGCTCCTCATTTGTGAACATTGAGAAGATAGCCTTCACTTTTACTTCAAAGAGGTAGTCATCAGACAGAAACTTTTCTTTTATACACTTAACATTTATGTACTGTACACTTAAACATTTGTTAAGAAGATAAAAAAAAGAAACTTTTCTTTAACCTCCTGCTATCAAATGTTTCAACATTCTTGCAGCTGCGCCCATGCTTTTTTTTTACATATTTACATTATGTGAGTTGAAACAGCTCTTATGTCAGGTCCATTCCTCTATGTTCCAAATTCTAGTTCTTCCACATTCTCAATAACATTATACTAAAGATTTTCTCTCCTGTGTATCTTAACCACTTTCACTGCAGGGTTCACGATGCACACTGGCTTAACAAATGCTATGTTAAAAAGTATTAAAAAAAAGATTTCCTATTCTTGATCTTGTATATTCTGCTTTTCTCTCTTGACTTCATCTTTCTCATAAACATTTTCACGTGCTCAAATCTCTTTATAGAAATAGGTATATAAACAAAAAATAAAGCCTTCACATCATTCTGTGGATCTGACCCTCCACTCCCACTGGACATGAATAAGACTGAATAAAGTGGTTTAAGTTGGGGCTGGTCAGCACCACACTTTCCCTCTATCCCTGGTGTCAGAAGGGCCCAGTAAGAAATTGAATGTAGTCCACAACAAAAAGAAAAGTCCAATTGGAAAATATACAAAAAATATGAACAGATATTTTACCAAAGAGGATATAGAGATGGCAAGTAAGCACATGAGAAGATATTCAAAATCATTAGAGATTAGGGAGATGCAAATTAAAACCACAACAAGGTCGGTGTGGGTTACGAAAGGGTAGTAGAAGGGATCCTTATGGTGATAGGATTTTTCCGTATTTTGACTATGTATGGTTATACCTTTCTCAATAAACACATGCATATACAGCTATTGTCCTAAGTTTCTCCTTCCTTGCACAAATTTTGACAAAATAGGTATATATTTGTAGTTTCAGTTTCCTCATATTCCACTCAGTTCTTAACTAATCTAGCTTTTACCATTATTATACTACCACTTCAACTCTTTCCACTAAATGTAAAGGCTTAAATTGACATCTGAAATACCACCATAAGTACTGGACAAGAGGTGCTCTTCACATTAGAGGGTCTTGCATATCATAAATGCACACAAAAATGTTAATGAATCATGGGTGTCTTTATCATTCATGATCCAACACACAGCTGAACCTATAACACCAAGCATTCGCTCATAAGTAACACCATTTAAGCTCCAGAAAGATGTTTTCCTTACTTTTTATTCCTTTAACCTTAAAACAAAATCTGAAGGACATGAATATTTGTGCGTGTTCCTGCTCCTGCTTTCAGGCATAGACACTATTTAAGCATGCAGAGAAACTTTGGGAGGTGAATCTTTTAGGTGAAAGAAAATAAAAATTAATAAACTTCTCAAATCCTCCTTCTTAGATAGCATAAATGTTAACAGACCCCTGTATAACAAAGTATCACTTCCTGGTAGTCCTGAGCGTTGTCTTTGTCCAATTCATAGTTCTGGATGTACTTAATAGTTAGCAATTTACTCTTAGTAGTTGCACTTTGAGAGAAACATTTTACAATGTTAAACAATTCACTTTAATCTTAAATTGTATGTATAGCAGTGGTCTAGCTCTAACATGCCTGAACAGTAGTTGAATGGATTCTTTACATTGGTAACTATATGGATATTACACACTAGAATTGTAAAGAGTATTAAGAATTTTACTTTTACTTTAGGATGTATTTTCATGATACCACATTAAACACTTTACTTTCTGACTATGGTTACCTTTTATTTTGATCTTCCCATTACTGTCAATTAAAGAAAATTATGTGAACATGTTAATAATAAATTGATTAGTTGCCTAAGTTATGGCAAGAAAAATTAATTTATGGAATGGATATAAATTATGAATAATATATACCTTTACTTTATTACTCATTCAAACGTCATAAACTCACCAGCAGAATATTCAAATGTGCACAATAAGAAAATGCTGTTGTCTGTGATATTTTGTTACCATCATAAAACTGTTGCTTTTTTCTGTAATTTAAATTTAGTTGTTATGAAGGGATATTTGTCAAATTAGGAGGATAAATACATTTTATTTAACAAAATTTAACTTATAACTTAAGTTGACATATGGTATTTGATTTTCATTTGTAATGTTGCCCTGACCTTGATCATTCACGTGCAAATATCTCTGTCCTAATGTTCTTCTCTGGGCTGTAAACCCATATTTTTAATAGCCCACTGAAACTCTGCACCTGAATATCTGAAATGCAGTATATCCAATACAAAATTTGTGATCTTTTCTCCAAAGTCTAGTTATTTCCTAGTGCTCCTAATTTATTAACATTTGTTGTCTCCATCCATCAGATTTATAATTAAAAAAATCTAGGAGTCTTCCTTGATTGTTATTTTTCTTTTATTATCCCCATGATCAATATATTACAAATTTTTTAGATGTTATCTCTAAAATAAATCTCAAATAAATTAATTTTTCTCCAACATCTCTATCACCACTATAGTCCAATACCCCATCATGTTTGCCAAGGTTTAAGCAGTAGCCTCACAGTTTGTCTCCCCATACTTATTCTTGCTCCTTTGAAAGCTGTTCTCCACACTCCATACATTGTGACTTTTTCAAAATACAAATATGTTTATGTCACCCTACCTTCCCCACTTAGTGTCAATGGCTCCTCATTGACCTTAAAACAGATATCCAAATTTTAATGTGTCATACAAGCTTTTTAATAGTCTGTCCTTGCAAATCTCTTTAGCCTAATCTCATATTAAAGTTCCCTTATTGTTCCTCAGTGTACCAAGCTTATTGCCAGTCAAGAGATATTGTATATCCTACTGCTCTTGCTGCTCTCTCCATAAGTCAGCACCCCCTCCCACATACTTATAATAGTTAACTCCTATTTATCTTCAGCTTAAGCATTACTCCTTCACGAAGAATTCTCTGGCTCTCTTAAATCAGGTCTCTTTGTTTCATGCTTTTCTAGCATCATTTTCCTGTCCTAAAAGCGGTTACAGCAGTTTAAATTATGCATAATTATTGTTATGTAATTAATTTTTATGTCTTCCACTAAAGTATAAACTGCATGTTGGCAATAACTGAGTCTGCATTAGTTCACTACTGTAACCTTTCTGGCTAGCACTGTTTTGGGCACATAGTATATACTACTGTCTCCAGAAATATTGGTTGAATACATGAATGAATCCACATATGAAATTATACATATATATTAGAATAAATACATATATGAAATTATATATATATAAAAGTATAGAGTATATATAATAGAGAATGTAATGCAAACCATTCATGGGTTCAGTATAGGCAGGATGGTAGCTGTAGCTAAGGTTGATATTTGACAGATAGAGATTGTTACAGTTCACCGTTACCAACAAGACTTATACTTCAGACATTATTACAGATAAAGGTCAGAGTAGAGAAAAGCAGTTCAAAATAAGAAGCTAGGACCCCAGGCAAGGAAAGCTTTACCCAGTGAGTCAGGTGAGATGCTCAAAGAATCTTGTTGCCTTGGGGACATAAACTATATGATATTTTTAATCTAGAGCTAATTATGGTCTACCTAAAAAGCAATTCCTCTGAGGCAAAGTATGGTCCATTTTAGAGGACCAGCTGTTATAAATTCTCTTGCTTTCCAGGTCCTCAAGCAAGTGCAAACTTTCTTGGGATTCTTCTTCAATGGAAGTATTGTGCATGGAAATATACTTCAGATGATGTTGATTATTTTATTTTATTTTATTGTGGTACGTGGGCCTCTCACTGCTGTGGCCTCTCTCGTTGTGGAGCACAGGCTCCGGACACACAGGCTCAGTGGCCATGGCTCACGGGCCCAGCCACTCCGTGGCATGTGGGATTTTCCTGGACCGGGGCACAAACCCATGTCCCCTGCATTGGCAGGCGGACTCTCAACCACTGCACCACCAGGGAAGCCCAATGTTGATTCTTAAATAGTGGTTTAGGTGTTCCCTCAGTTTGATATAATGCACCTTCTCTTAGTTCTTGGGGTTCCTTTATTAGAATATTTATCTTCTAGAGTCTCACAAATCCATAATATTAAGATGGGATTCTGGCAGAAAATCCTCTGAACAAGCTATGACAACTCCAACCTCCACAAGGGCTCTCATCTAGTCTCATTGCTTATACAACTTATCCAACCTCAGGCTTCAATGATGCCTTTAAGGAAATTACTTCCAAATACAAGCAGTCTTCACTCTGCATAGTACTGATATGTATGAATTTCAGTTACAAAATGTAGCTTAAAAACCTCATAAATGTATTTTGTTTTAATTACTGTGAAACATTATGATAATTGCATTAAATACAGACTTTGCTTCTAGTTCTTAAGTCCACAAGTCACTATACAAACCACTGATGAGCATCATCATTACTGACCAATCATAACATTTCTTTCAAAGTCTGTTAGTAATTGTTCACTACACATCTGTTATTCTGTTTATACACAGAGAGAAAAATATGTTGTTGTGTTACTTTCTTGTCTCAAAGTAAGAAACTCATGTGACACTTTATAAAAATGTAAAATCAAAACAGGGATTTGAAAGGGAATGGATAAGATGGCAGAATAGGAAGACCCTGAGCTAACCTCTTCCCACAGGCAGACCAAAATTGCAGCTATTTATAGAGCAACTATCAGTGAGAATGACTTGAAGACTAGCAGAAAATATTTTCCACAAATGAAGAGATAAAGAAGGAACAATTATAAGAAGGGTAGAAAGGGTAGAGGGATGATGGATAGTCAAGACCCACAACCCCTGCTAAGCAACCCATAAATAAGAGGATAATCACAACTGCAGAATTTCTCCAAGAGAAGAAAGGTGCCAGAGCCCCATATAAAGTTCCTCAGCCCAGGATACTGTATGGGAAGATGAGCCCTGAGAATCTCTGGCTTTGTAGCCCCGTGTGGTTTGTGTACAAGAGAGCAGGAGAGCTGTAAGAAACAGACTCAACACTTAAAGTGTACATGCAAAATCTCACATGCTCCAAGAACCAATGCAGAGACAGTAATTTGAAAAAAAGTCTACAGAGTGAAGTAAGTCAGAAAGAGAAAAACAAATACCGTATGCTAACACATATATATGGAATCTAAGAAAGAAAAAAAAAGGTCATGAAGAACCTAAGGGTAAGATGTGAATAAAGACACAGACCTACTAGAGAATGGACTTGAGGATATGGGGAGGGGGAAGGGTAAGCTGTGACAAAGCGAGAGAGTGGCATGGACATATATATACTACCAAACGTAAAATAGATAACTAGTGGGAAGCAGCCACATAGCACAGAGAGATCAGCTCGGTGGTTTGTGACCACCTAGAGGGGTGGGATAGGGAGGGTGAGAGGGAGGGAGACGCAAGAGGGAAGAGATATGGGAACATATGTATATGTATAACTGATTCACTTTGTTATAAACCAGAAGCTAAAACACACCATTGCAAAGCAATTATACTCCAATAAAGATGTTTAAAAAAAAAAAAGCTGAGGTCCTAATATCCCTCAGCTATTTTCTGTTTTGCCTATCATCCAGTTCTTCGGTCTAGGGCAGGACACAGGTGATTACCAATTAAATAAAATGTTTAAACTAGGGACAAAGTGAGAGAGTGGCATGGACATATACACTACCAAATGTAAAATAGATAGCTAGTGGGAAGCAGCCACATAGCACAGGGAGATCAGCTCGGTGCTTTGTGACCACCTAGAGGTGTGGGATAGGGAGAGAGACACAAGAGGGAAGAGATATGTGGATATATGTATATGTATAGCTGATTTACTTTGTTATACAGCAGAAACTAACACACAATTGTAAAGCAATTATACTCCAATAAAGATGTTAAAGAAAAAAGAATAAAATGTTGGCAAAAAAAAAAAAGCCTGGGCCATACCCACTTGCTGTTTTTGGAGATTCTTCTGTAGAGGCAGGAGGCAGATGGAGCTCCTTGACACTGACACTGACAGGAACCTTTTCTGGGAGCTTATACTACCACAAGGGCACTAGTGCTAGCAAGTACTATTTTGGAGTCCTTCTGCTACACTATTAAGACCAGTGGCTTACCAACTCACAAGAAGGTTAACACCAGCCCCATCACTCCCCAGGACAAGTATCCAGCAATTTGGTACCCAGCCCCACCAACCAGCAAGACTTAACCTGCTCCAGGACCCTCCAGGTCCTCCAGCAAGCTGCCCTGGAACCAAGCACCACCCACCATCCAGGGCCCCACAGCCAGCCACGCCAGGACTGGGCACCTCCCTCCAGTAGATTGGGAGCAGAGCCAGGAAACTGCAGGCTTTTCTCCAGTTGCACCAGTATCTGACCTGTATACCAGCAGGATGGCAACAGCCCCAGGACTACCAATGTCCCAGCCCAAACAACTAGCAGGCTAGTACCAGCACTGGAAACCCCCATTACCTGTAGTCACCTATATCAGGACATTCCCTGCCCAACAGCAGGCTGGCATCAGCCACAGGACCCACAGGACTGAAAATGAGCTGCTCTATTTATCCCTGGTCCCATGGCTAGCAGTCCTATCACCTGGTCCCACCAACAAGCACTGTGGCACAAGCCCCAGGACTCTCCAGGCTACACTGTCAGCCATACCAGGACACAGCCCAACCCACCAGTGGCTGATAGCCTCTGCACAAGTCAGGTCTAGGCAGACATCTAGGCTGGGGAACAGCAGTGACTATCAACATAGTAGTCAACCCCACCACAACAGAAGGGCCTGATCAATTCACATTGAGGGCATCCTTAGATTTTATACCTCTTGTGACCAGAAGGGAGTGTGCTGATAAGCCCTATGAAAGGTCTCCTATATAAGGCCATTTCTCTAAGAAAGGGAAACATAACCGATCTACCTAATACATAAAAATGAAGAGAATTGGACAAAATGAACTAATAAAGGAATATGTTTCATAGAAGGAGTAGATAAAACCCAAGAAGAAGAGCTAAGTGAAGTGGAGATAAGAAATCTGTCTGATAAAAAGTTCAAGGTAATGATTATAATGATGCTCAACAAACTTGGGAGAATAAATGAACACACTGAAAACTTTAGAAAAGAATTAGAAATTATAAAAAAGAACCAAACAGAGCTGAAAAACATGATAACTGACATTTAAAAAATAAACTAGAAAGAATCACCAGTAGATTGGGTGATACAGAGAAACAGATCAGTGAACTGGAAGGCAGAGTAGTGGAAATCATCCAAGTTGGACAGAAAAAAAGAATACTAACAAATGAGGACAGATTAAAAGGAATCTGGGACAATGTGAGATATACTAACATTCTCATTATAGTTGTCCCAGAAGGAGGAAGAGAGAGAGGATGGGGCAGAAAACTTATTTGAACTGACCATAGCTGAAAATTTATCTAACCTGGGAAAGGAAACAGATATCTAGGTCCAATAAGCACAGAGTCCCAAAACAGATCAACCCAAAGAGAGCCACATGAAGACATATTGTAATTAAAACAGCAAAAAATAAAGATAAAGAGAGAATCTTAAAATCATTAATGGAAAAGGAAAAAGTTACATACAAGAGGACTCCCATAAGATAGTCAGATGACTTTTCCTTAGAAACTCTGCAGAACAAAAGGGAATGACATGATGTATTTAAAGTGATAAAAGGGTGGGAAAATCTGCAAGTGAGAACTATACAAACAAGGCTACAATTAAAATTTGAAGAAGAGAAAAAGAGTTTCACACACAAGCTAAAAGTGTTCAACACCACTAAACCAGCTTAACAAGAGCTATTAAAGGGACACCTCTAAGCAGAAAAGTAAAGACAACAACTGAAAATATAAAAATTACAAACTCGTGGATCACCATGACGAAGTAAGAGGATGTGGAGCTCACTTCCCCTCACAAACACATCAAAAATACATCTACACAGGAAGAATGCTCATGGAAAACTAACAGGAAACTGATAGAAGGAATTCTGGTAATAAAAATGGTAACTGAATCAGGGAAGATAATTGATCTAAATACAGATCAAGTTAACAAGGAACTAGAAAATATAAAGAGTACTCAATCAAATTCAATATCTAATCTAAAAGTATACTCTAGAAGTAATGAATAGCAGAATAAATGGCACAGAAAAATACATAAATGATCTGGAAGGCAGAATAATTGAAATAACTGAATCAGAACAGCAGAAAGAAAGGCAAATAAAATAAAAAAAAAGTGCAATATACAATACCTCTAGGAAAACATCAAATTTGCAAACATTTACATTATAGGGGTTCCAGAAGGAGAAAAGAGAAGGGTATCAGACATGTACTTGGAGAAATTATTACTGAAAACTTCCTGAACCTAAAGAAGGAAAAAGATATCCAGGCCAAGGAAGCACAGAGGGCCCCAAACAAGATGGACACAAACAGACCCACAACAAGACATATTAAAATTAAAATGGCAAAAGCTAAGATAAAGAGAGAATTCTAAGGGCAGCAAGAGAAACTAATGAGTCATAAACAGCGAAATTCCCATAGGCTATCAGATAATTTCTCTGAAGAAATATTGCAGGCCAGAAGGGAGTGGCATGGTATATTCAAAGTACTACAAGGGAAAAATCTGCAGTATAATATACTATACCTTGCAAGAATATCATTTAGAATAGAAGGAGAAATAAAGAACTTCTCAGAGAAACAAATCCTGAAAAAAACATCGATACTAAACCTTCCCTAAAAGAAATGCTGAAAGCTCTTCTCTAAATGGTAAAGAAGTATGAATCTATAAAAAAGGGAAAATCAAAATAGGAAAGGCAAATATATAGTAAGGATTCAAGATCACTTTAAACCAGTACATAGATTAAAAGAAAAAATGTAAATGTAGCTATAACTACAATAAACAGTAAAGGGGAAAGCATGAAGATGTACAATATGACATCAAAAAATGTGATGGAAAGAACTAAAAATTAGATTTTGAGAATGTGTTTGAACTTAAATGACTGAGTTTAAATCAAGTAGATATAATTAGGGGTCAACATATATAAATCCCATGATAGCCACAAATCAAAACAGAAGCACAAAACCCAAAAAGAATTGAACCCAATCACACTACTAAAGAAAATTATCAAAGCACAATGGGAGAAGCAAATATATATATATATATATATATATATATATATATATATATATGAAATGAATGGGGAAAATAACTGGAAAACAAGTAATAAAATGGCAATAAGTACATACCTATCAATAATTATTTTAAATGTCAATGGACTAAATGCACTGATAAAAAGATATAGATATAGACTACCTGACTTGATTTAAAAAGAAAGGACCCTTCAATATGGTGCATACAAGAGACCCAATTCAGGGATAAAAAAGCACACAGAAAGTGAGGAAATGGAAAAAAGATATATTATGTAAACAGAAACAAGAAAGCAGGGGTAGCAATACTTATATCCAACAAAATATACTTAAAACAAAGGTTATAACAAAAGACAAAAATGGATAATATATAATGATAAAAGGATGAATACAAGAAGAAGATATTAGACTTGTTTATATATATATATGTATATATTCAATACAGGGGCACATAATATGTATAAAACAAATATTAACAAATATAAAGGGAGAAATTGACAATACAGTAGGGGACTTTAACACAATGCTTACATCTATGGACAGATTATTAAGACAAAAATCAATAAGACAACAGTGGTCTTAAATGGTACAATAGACAAGTTGGACTTATTAGGTATCTACAGAACATTCCATCCAAAAAGACAAGAATATCCGTTCCATTCAAGTGCACATTTAACATTTCCAGAATAGATCACATGCTAGGCCACAAATCTAGCCTCAAAAAATTTAGGGAATAGGAATTATATCAAGCATTTTTTCTGACCACAATAATGTGAAACTAGAAATCAACTACAGAAAGAAAAGTGGGGAAAAAACAAACACGTGGAGACTAAAAACACGCTACTAAAAATGAATAGGTCAATGAAGAAATCAAAGGGGAAATAAAAAATACCTTGAGAGAAGTGAAAATAGAAACACAAAACTGAAAATCTATAGAATGCAGCAAAAGCAGTTCTTAGAGGGAAGTTTATAGCAATACAAGCCTACCTCAACAAACAAGAAAATCTCAAATAAAGAACCTAACCTTCCATCTAAAGAAACTAGAAAAAGAAGAACAAACAAAGCCCAGAGTCAGCAGAAGGAAGAATATTTTTTTAAATTCCAGAGAGGAAACAATTAAAATAGTTATTAAAAAACAGAAAAGATCAATGAAACCAAGAGCTGGATTTTGAAAAGATAAAATTAAACCTTTAGACAGGCTCACCAAGAACAAAAGTGAGAGGACAGAAATAAAATAATAAATGAAAGAGGAAAAATAACAACCAGTAACACAGAGATCAAAAAAATATCATAAGAAAATACCATGAACAGTTATATACTAACAAATTGGACAACCTAAAATAAATGGACAAATTTCTACAAACATGCAGCCTGACAAGACTGAGTCAAAAAGAAACAGACAATTTGAACAATAAGATCACTAGAAGTGAAATACAATTTATAATTTAAGAAACCCAAGCCAACAAAAGTCCAAAATCAGATAGTTTCACATGGAAATTCTATTAAACATATAAAGAAGGATTAAAACCTATCCTTCTCAAACCATTCCAAAAATTGAATATGAGAGAACACTCCCAAATTCATTCTATGAGACACCCATTACCCTGGAAACAAAATCAGACAAAGACACTACAAAAAAGAGAATTACAGGCCAACATCTTTGATGAATATATATGCAAAAATTCTCAGCAAAATATTAACAAACAGAATACAACAATATATAAAAAGGATCATGCACCATGATCAAGTTGGATATATTCTAAGGTCACAGGAATGTTTCAACATGTAGAATCAGTCAATGTGATAAACCACATTAACAAAAGGAAAGATAAAAATAAAATGATCATCTCTGTAGGTGCAGAGAAACATTTGACGAAATTCAATAACCATTCACAATGAAAACTCTCATCAAAGTGGGTATACAGGGAACATATTTAAACATAATAAAGGTCATTTACAGCAAACCCACAGCTAATATAATACTCAGTGGTGAGTATTCCCACTAAATTCAGGAACAAAACTAGAATGCTCACTCTTGATCTTGCTACTTAACATAGTGCTAACCACAACAATCAGACAAGAAAAAATTGAAGGCATGCAAATTGGGAGGGAAGAGCTAAAACTGTCGTAATTTTCAGATGACATGATACAGAGAACCCTAAATTCCCCACCCAAAATCTATTAGAACTAAGAAGTGAATGCAGGAAGTTTGCAGGATACAAGGTTAAAACACAAATATGTTGGGTTTCTATACACTAATAATGAAATAACAGAGAGAATTTAAAAAAAACAACCCCACTTAAAATTGCATAAAAGCAGTAAAATACATGGGAATAATCTTAACCAAGGAGCTGAAAGTCATATACACTGAAAATTATAAAACACTGATGAAGGAAATTGAACATAATACAAAGAATAGAAAGATATCTTGTGCTCTTGGATTAGAAGAATTAAAATTGTTAAAATGGCCATAATATCCCAAACAAGCTACAGATTTAATGCAATCCCTATCAAAATACCCATGGCATTATTCATAGAACTAGAATAAATAATTATAAATTCATATGGAACTGAAAAGACCCCAAATTGCCAAAGCAATCTTGATAAAAAAGAACAAAGATTGAGCTATCACAATCTCAGCCTTCAGACTATACTACAAATCTGCAGTAATCAAAACAGCATGGTAATGGCACAAAAAGAGATATATAGATCAATGGAACAGAATAGAGAGCTCATAAATAAACTCATGTATGTATTTATGGTCAATTAACATACAACAAAGGAGACAAAATTATACAATGGACAGTCTCTTCAATAAGTGGTACTGGGAAAACTGGTTACATGTAAAACAATGAAATTATAACATTTTCTAACACCGTATACAAAAATAAACTCAAAATGGATTAAAGTCCTAAATATAAGACCTGAAACCATAAAACTCCTGGAAGAGAAGTAGGCAGAACATTCTTTGACATAAGGTGCAGCAATAGTTTTTTTGGATCTGTTTCCTAAAGCAAAAGAAATAAAAGCAAAAATAAACAAATGGAGCTAATGAAACTTGAAAACTTTTGCTCAGCAAAGGAAACCGTCAACAAAACAAGAAGACAACCTACAGAATGGGACAAAATATTTGCAAATGATATGACCAACAAGAGGTTAATAATCAAATATATATATAGCTCACAAAACTCAACATCCAAAACACAAACAATACAACAGGGACATGAAAAGATGCTCAACATTGCTAATTATTAGAAAAATGTAAATTAAAAGAACAATGAGATATCACCTGGCACCTATCAGATTGCCTATCATCAAAAAGTCCACAAGTAACAAATGTTGGAGAGGATATGGAGAAAAGGAAACCCTTTTACACTGTTGCTCACAATGTAAATTGATGCAGTCACTATGGAAAACAGTATGGATGTTCATCAAAAAACTAGAAGTAGAATTATCATATGATCCAGCAATTTCACTCCTGGGTATATGTCTAGAAAAAACAAAAACTGTAATTTTAAAAGGTGCATGCAGGGCTTCCCTGGTGGCGCAGTGGTTGAGAGTCCACCTGCTGATGCAGGGGACATGGGTTCGTGCCCGGGTCCAGGAAGATCCAACATGCCATGGAGTGGTTGCATGCGTGAGCCACGGCCGCTGAGGCTGCGTGTCCGGAGCCTGTGCTCCACAATGGGAGAGACCACAACAGTGAGAGGCCCGTGTACCACAAAAAAAAAAAAAAAAAGGTGCATGCGCCTCGATGTTCATAGCAGTACAACACAATTTACCTTTAATTTTTGGCATTTAATTACAACGTGTCTTGATGTGTTGCTCTTTGGGTTCAAACACTGCATTTCTTCAACTTGGGTAACCATTTCCTTTCCTAGGTTAGGGATGTTTTCAGCTAGTTTGTCTCCAAACATGTTCTAAGGCCATTTCATTAGTGTGTTTGATGTTGTCCCAGAGGTCTCTTAAACTGTCCTCATTTCTTTTCACTCTTTTTTTCTGTTCAGCAGCAGTGATTTCCACTACTCTGTCTTCCAACTCACTGATCTATTCCTCTGTATCATTTAGTCTGTTATAAATTCATAATAATGTGTTTTCCATTTCAGTTATTCTATTCTTCATCTCTCTTTGTTCTTTATATTTTCAAACTTTTTGTTTAAAACTTTTGACTACTCACTCTATGCATCCATTTTTCTCCCAAGCTCTTTAATCATCTTTATGATGGATACTTTGAACTCTTTCTCAGGTAGATTGCATATCTCCACTTCACTTAGTTCTTCTTCTGGAGTTTTATCTTTTCCTTTCCCTGGAACATGTTTCCTCTGTCACCTCATTTTGTCTAAATCGCTATTTGTATTTTTATGTATATGGTAGGTTAGTTACATTTCTTGACCTTAGAGAAGTGGCCTTCTGTTGGAGACATCTTATGTGTCACAGCAGTGCACCCCTCTCATCACCCAAGCTATACACTCTAGGGTTTATGCCTAAGATGGCTGTGTGGGTTCTTCTGTTATGGTGGGCTGAGTATGTGGGTGATCTAGTTGTCTTGGTTGGCCTCTAGCCTGGTTGTTTACCAGCCTCTGCCTTATTTGGATGCTTCTGGTTGCTGTTTAGCAGGGTCTGGTCATGAGGCAGCTGACTGCAGAGCCCTAGGGGGACCCAGGGCTAGTGCTGGCTCACCAGTGTGTGGAGTCAGGGTCCTGAAGACTCCGAGAGTGTTGTCCAACCACTGATGGGTAAAGCCCAGTCCTGGGATTAGTGCTGGACTACTGCAAGGCAGAGCCAGTTCCTGGAGTCTGGCTTCAGGGCCCAAGGATCCCAGAACTTATTTGAGATCACTGGGGGGTTGTCTGTTTACTGATACAGTCGGCTATGGGGTTTAGTGTGTCCAGAAGTTAGCATTGGCCTACTAGTGGAGAGAATCAGGGCCCACTTGGTCTCAGGATTAGGTTTTGTCCTGCTATTGGTAGGCTGGTACTTTAGGCTGTGGGATTGTAATTTTCTGGCATCAGGTGTCTGCCCCTGGTGGGTAAGGCTGATCTAGAAACTATTGCAGGCTTCCTGGATGGAAGGGCTGGTGCCTGCCCATTGGAGAGTGGAGTTGGTCTTCACCCTATGGTGGTAGGGCCATGTCTTGGGGGATGTCTAGAGATGGGTATGGGCTCAGAAATTCAGTCTGTCTGCTGTTGGGTGGGGCTGCATCCCTACCCAGTTAGTTGTTTGGCCTGAGGCATCCTAGCATTGGCACTTACAGGCACTTGGCTGGGGCAAAGTCTTGTGCTAATGAGCCAAGCTGGAGGTCACCACCAGCCTGTTCATGTGGTAGAATATTCCCAAATATGTCTGCCACCAGTGTCTATGTCCTCAGGGTGAGCTTAAGTGACCTCTACCTCTCTGAGAAACTCTCCAAGACCAGGAGGTAGGTCTGGCCCAATGTTCTATCAAATTATTTCTTTTTCCCTGTATCTTGGTGCACAGGCGATTTTGTGTGCACCATTGAAAAGTGAAGTCCCTAATTCCCCCTGTCCTGTGGTGCTCCTGCAGTTAAGCTCCACTGGCCTTCAAAATCAAATGGTCTGGGGGATTATTTTCCCAGTGCAGGACCCCTGAGCTGGGGATCCCAATGTGAAACTCAGAACTCTTACTCATGTGGGAGAACCTCCATCTTGTTGTAGTTCCTTATTTATGTATATAGTTGTAGAAGATCTTTTCTGGTAAGTTCCAGGCTTTTTCATCTATGATTGTTGTGCAGATAGTGGTGAATTTGGTGTATTCATGAAAAGAGGCCAGCTCAGGGTCTTTCTGCTCTGCCATCTTGACTGCTCTCCCAACTATTGAAATTTTAATTGGGAAATATAAAACTATATAATAAAACTCTTAACCACCCAAGTGTTGGGGCCATCCTTATCAATCACCATCAGGATTTATTTATTCAGCTCTAAGTTCAATTTGTCTCCTAGTTTTTCCTCTCATTTGCTAAATTATTTTCCATCTGGCCTCCAAATGTCAGAAGGACTTCAGAGTTTAGTATTCTGACCTCACTGTCTACTATACTCTGTTCCAATATAATCTTGTGAAGTCTCAGGACCAGCTCAAATGAAACAGCAGTTTTGCCTTGCAGAAGGTGGGCAGATATCTTCAAGTCCTTTTAGGTTCAGAGAAGTTTCGTTTTGATGTAAGATGGTGTGAGTGAACACCAGCAGAGAAAAATTCAGGCAGCACTGTTTACAATAGCCAACTCTTGGAAGCAACCCAAGTGCTCATCAACAGATGAAACTTATATAACATTGTATAGAAAGTATATTTTAATCAAAATATATTACAAAATTTAAAAAAAAAACACCTTTGATAAGACAAATCCATAGTCAAGGTAGTAGATCAACTACTATAAAACTAGTTGGAAAGTTAAAAAAAAAAACAAAAGTAGTAAAATAATCTATGATTAGTAGTTAAGAAATACCAAAAAAAAGTGTGTAAAATATGATGTCAAAAACATTAAACATGGCAGGGATAGTAACAATTCATGGTTCTTAGAATGCATTCAAATTTAACACATCATCATCTTTAAATAAGCATATATGTGGCCATATATGTACCTCATATTAGACACAAACCAAAAATCTACAAAACACAAACACACAAAACGTGAGAGGAATCCAAACATAACACTAAAGAGTTATAGAATCACAGATGAAAAGAACAAAAAAAGAAAGAAGAATAAAAGAACTATAAAAATAACCCCTTAACAAGTAACAAAATAAGTATATACCTACAAATAATTTCTTCAAATGAAAATGGACTAAATGCTTCAATCAAAAGACATAGAGTGGCTGAATGAATACAAAAGCAAGATCCATATGTATGTTCCCTACAAGAGACTCACTACAAATTTAAAACACAGAGAGACTGAAAGTGTGGGGGTGGGAAAAGGTACTCCATGCAAAAGGAAACAGAAAAAATAGACTTTACAACAAAGACTGTAACAAGAGAGAAAGAAAGACATTGCATATTTTTAAAGAGATTTATTGAACAGGAAGAATGTAGCAATATTAAGTATATATGGGCCTAACATAGGAGCATCTGAATACATAAAGCAACTATTAACTTACACAAAGGGAGAAATTGACAGTAACACAATTTAGTAAAGGACTTTAACACCCCACTTACATCAATGGACATATCATCCAGACAGAAAATCAGTAAGGAAACACAGTCCCTAAAAGAAGTATTAGAGTATAGAAATACAACAGATTTCTGCATAGTAATTTTGTATCCTGCAACTTTACTGAATTAATTGATGAGCTCTAGAAGTTTTCTGGTAGCATCTTTAGGATTTTCTATGTATAATATCAGGTCATCTGAAAACAGTGACAGTTTAAATTATTCTTTTCCAATTTGGATTCTTTTATTTCTTTTTCTTCTCTGATTGCCATGTCTAAGACTTCCAAAACTATGTTGAATAATAGTGGCGTGAGTGGACATCCTTGTCTGGTTCCTGATCTTAGAGGAAATGTTTTCAAATTTTCAACATTGAGTATGATGTTAGTTCTAGGTTTGCCACATGTGGCCTTTAGTATGTTGAGGTATGTTTCCTCTATGACCACTTTCTGGAGAGTTTTTATCATAAATGGGTGTTGAATTTTGTCAAAAGCTTTTTCTACCTCTATTGAGATGATCATATGGTTTTTATTATTCAACTAGCTATACACTAACAATGAAAGATCAGAAAGATAAATTCAAGAAAAAAATCCCATTTACTATCACACAAAAAAGGATAAAATACCTAGTAATAAACCTACCTAAGGAGACAAAAGACCTGTACTTCAAAAACTATAAGATGCTGGTGAACACAATTGAATATGACACAAAGAGATCGAAAGATACACTGTGTTCCTGGATTGGAAGAATCCATATTATCAAAATGACTATATTACCCAAAGCAACTACAGATTCAATGGAATCCCTGCCAAACTACCAATGGCATTTTTCACAGAATTGGAGCAAAATATTTTACATTTTTTTTTAGAAACACAAAAGACCACAAATAGCCAAAGCAATCTTGAGAAAGAAAAAAGGAGCTGGAGGAATCAGGCTCCCTGACTTAAAACTATACTACAAAGTTATAGTCATCAAAACAGTATGGTACTGGCACAAAAATAGATATATAAATCAATGGAACAAGATAGAAAGCCCAGAAATTAACCAACGCAATATGGTCAATTAATCTACAACAAAGGAGGCAAGACTATACAATAGAGGAAAGATGGTCTCTTCAATAAATGGTGTTGGGAAAACTGGAAAGCTACATGTAAAAAATGAAATTAGAACATTCTTTGACACCATACAGGAAAGTAAACTCAAAATGGATTAAAGACCTAAATGGGAGACCAGACACTATAAAACTCTTAGAGGAAAACATAGGCAGAACACTCTGGCATAAATTGCATCAATATCTTTCTGATCCATCTCCGAGAGTAATGGAAATAAAAACAAAAATAAACAATTGGGACTTAATTAAACTCAAAACATTTTGCACTGCAAAGAAAACAATAAAAAAAAAGAAAAGACAACCCACAGAATGGGAGAAAATATTTGCAAATAATGTGACTGACAAGGGATTAGTCTCCAAAATTTACAAACAGCTCACGAGGCTTAATATCATCAAAACAAACAATCCAATCAAAAAATGTGTAGAAGACCTAAATAGATATTTCTCCAAAGAAGAAATACAGATGGCCAAGAGGCACTTGAAAAGATGTTCAGCATTGTTAATTATTACAGAAATGCAAATCAAAATTACAAAGAGATATCACCTCACACCAGCCAAAACAAAAACTAGAAAAAGACACCACAAAAACAGTATTGTAAGCTATTATCTCTCATGACTCTTGATGCAAAAATCCTCAACAAAATATTAGCAAAATGAATTCAATACATTAAAAGATCATAAAACGTGATCAGTTGGGATTTATCTCAGAGATAAAAAAACAGTTCAATATCTGTAAATCAGTAAATGTTATACACAATATTAACAAACTGACGAAAAAATATCATATGATCATCTCAATAAATGTGCAGAAAGCTTTTTTGACAAAATTTGACATAAAACTATAGAAAAAAATCTCAAAAAAGTGGATATAATGGGAACATACCTCAACAGAATTAAGGTAATATATGACAAAACTACAGCCAACATCATACTCTATGGTGATAACCTCAAAGTATTTACTTTAATATTAGAAACAAGAAGCCCCCTCTTGCTTTTATATAATATAGTATTGGAAGTCTTAGCCACAGCAAGCAGCCAAAAACAAACAAACAAACAAAGAATCCAAACTGGAAAGAAAGAAGTCAAACTGTCTGTGTTAGCAGATGACAGAATACTATTTAAAGAAAATCCTAAAGATTCCAGCCATAAAACTATTAGAACTAATAAATTAATTCAGTAAAGTTGTAGCATACAAACTTAATATATAAAAATATGTTAAGTTTTTATACACTAAGCACAAGCTATCAGTAAGAGAAATTAAGAAAACAATTTCACTTATAGTTACATGAAAAACATTAAAATACCTCAGAATAAATCTAACCAAGGAAGTAAAATATGTGTGCTTAGGAAACTATAAGAAATTGATGAAATAAATTGAAGATGACAAAAACAAATGAAAAGATATACCATGCTCATGGATTGGAAGAATTAATATTGCTACAATGACCATACTATCCAAGGCAATCTACAGATTCAATGCAATACCTATCAAAATACCAAAGGCATTTTTCAGAGAACGAGAACAAATAGTTCTAAAATATTTATGAAAACACAAAAGACTCTAACTAACCAAAACATTCTTGAGAAAGAAGAACAAAGCTGGAGTTCGCTAATTTTAAACATGTTCCCTAATTTTAAATCACTACAAAGCTACAATAATCAGAACAACATGGTTACTGTCACAAAAACTGACACATAAATCAAGGGAACAGAATGGAGACCTCAAAAACAGATCCACACATATATGGTAAATTAATCATTGACAAAGGAGGCACAAATATACAATGGGGAAAAGACATTCCTCAACAAATGGGTGTTGGGAAATCTGGACAGCTACATGCAAAAGAATCAAACTGGACTACTTTCTCATGTCATATAAAAAATAAACTAAACATGGATTAAAGACAAATGTAAGTCTTTTTTGTTGATAAGTCCTGAAATAATAAAATAAAATTCATAGAAGAAAATAGAAGCAGTAGGCTCTTTGACATTGGTCTTAGCAATTATTTTTTTGTATATGTCTCTCAGGCAAAGGAAACAAATTAAAAAAAATAAACAAATATGACTACACCAAAGTGAAAATATTTTGCAGAGCAAAAGAAGCAATCAACAAAACAAGAAGACCACTTACTGAATGGGAGAATATACTTCCAAATGATATATCTTATAAGGGGTTAATATCCAAAATATACAAAGAACTCATCCAACTCAACAGCACAAAAATAATTTTAAAATGTGCAGATGACATGAATAGACGATTTTTAAGAAGACATACAGATGGCTTACAGGCCAATAAAAAAATGTTCAACATCACTATTCATCAGTGAAATGCAAATCAAAACCACAATAAAATATCACCTCCTGCCTGTCAGAATTGCTATGATCAAAAAAGACATTAATAATAAGTGTTAGTGAGAATATGGAGAAAAGGGAACTCTCATGAACTGTTGGTGTGAATGTAAATTGCTGCAGCTACTCTGGAAAACAGTATGGAGGTTCTTCAAAAAAAATCTATCATAGAATTCAGAAATTCCACTTTTGGGTATTTTTCCAAGGGGGGGAAAAAACTAATTTGAAAGGATATATGCGCCCTTATGTTCATTGCAGCATTAATGAAAATCACCAAGGTATGGAAACAACCTAAGTGCCCATCCATAGATGAATGGATAAAGAAGATGTGTTATATATACACAATGGAATATTACTCAGCTATATAAATGAATGAAAACTTGCCATTTGTGAAAACATGGTTGGACCTAGAGGGTGATATGCTGAGTGACATAAGTCAGAAGGAAAGACAAACATATGATTTCATTTGTATGTAGAATCTCAAAAACAAAACAAATAAACAAAAACAACAGAAATACACTCATAGATACAGAGAACAAACAGGTGTTTGTCAGAGGGGAAGCAGTTGGGAGGATGAGTAAAATAGGTGTCAGATATTAAAGGTACAAACTTCTAGTTACAAAATAAATGAGTCACAGAGATAAAATATAGAGTGAGGAATATAGTTATTAATAATATGATATCATTGTGTGTTGACAGATGGTAACAAGACTTATAATGATAATCAGTTTGTAAAGTATAGAAATAAGAAATCACTATGTTTTTGCAATGGGAAATTAGACAGTGTTGTAGGTCAATCAATTTTCAAAGAAAACCAAACAAAAATCAATTAAACATATAGGAAAATAGTTCAGATTTGTGATTATCAGATTTGTGATTATCAGAGTTGGAGGTGGGGAGGGGGATAGATTGAAGGTGGTCAAAATATACAAACTTCCAGGTATAAGATAAATAAGTACTAGGAATGTAATGTACAACATGTTTAATATAATTAACAGTCTGTGTGTTTTACACGGAAGTTATTAAGAGAGTAAATCCTAAGAATTCTCATCACAAGGAATATTTTTTTTTCCTTTTATGTATCTATAGAGATGATGGATATTCACTAAACTTATTGTGGTAATCATTTCATTACATATGCAAGTCAAATCATTATGCTATACATCTTAAACTTATGTGTTGCTGTATGTCAATTATATCAATAAAACAGGAAGAAAAATAAGCACTTGGCCAAAAAGATGGATTTGGGGCAAATAAATGAAAAGTGATATTTGGAGGTGAAATTTGAATAGAACATAAATACATTTTTAGAATAAATAGCTGACCTTGGGAATACTAACACTACCACCTTCCCAGTGACTCTAGATTTTCAGTCAGAGGAACTTAGTGAATGTTAACATATCAACATAAATGAGGAAAGTAGTTGTCATGAAAGGATAATTTCCCAGAGAAAATAACACCAGAAAAAATGTTCACATTGAAGAAATTCTCAAGTATTTTCTACAGCTTTTATGTGCAAATAATAACATTTGGAAACTGATTCAAAATTTTTAAGAAAGTTTAACAAAGCAAAGATGCTCACTTTGTACTGTAAGTTATACAAGATGAAGAATGCAAAAACTGTTTACACAAATCTTTTATAACTTTTTACAAGTAAATAAAAATTATCTGTTTTTAGTACAGTGTTCTAAATGCATATTACTTTTTATATTTAAAAAAACTTTCTAAAATGTTATAATAGACAATAAAAGAGTTTTTAATGTTTTAAATATATACACTTTTAAATGTTTGTAATCTTTAGTATTTCCATTTTGTACATCCTTTGCTCCCATTGTACATTTTAAATTATTTTTAATTGTAGTAAAATACATATAAAATACATCATCTTAAACATTTTTAAAATGTACAATTCAGTGGCATAAACTTCATTCACACTTTTGTGCAAACTTCACCACCATCCAGCACCAAAACACTTTTCTGTCTTGCAAAAGAGAAACTCTGTACCCATTTGACAATAACTGCTTATACTGTCCTTACCCAGCCCCTGGCAACCATCATTTTATTTTGTTATTATTCTATAAATTTGACTAGTCAAGCTATTTCATATAAATGGAATCACAGTGTTACTCCTTTTGTGACTGGCTTTTTTCACTTAGCATAATATACTTGACTTTTATTCACGTTGTAGCATGTGTAAGAGTTTCTTTTTTAAGACTGAATAACATTTCATTGTATGTGTTTTGTTTATTAATTCATCTGTTGATGAACATTTGGTTTGCTTTTGTCATTTGGGTATTGTGACTAATTCTGCTAAAAACATGGTTGTACAAATAACTGTAGGAGTCCTTTCTTTACATACTTTAGGGTATATATCCGGAAGCGCAATTGCTGGTTCATTTTGTAATTCTATTTTAAGGTTTTGAGGAACTGCCATGTTATATGCCACAGTGGCTACATAATTTCACGTTCTCATCAACAGTACTCAGTGTGTCCTATTTTTCTACATTTGCTGCAGAAATTTGCTGTCTTCCATTTTTTAGATAGTAGCCATCCTAATGAGTGTGATTTGGTATCTCATTGTGGTTTTGACTTGTATTTCTCTAACAGTGATGTTGAACATTTTTTCATATATTTTTCATTTGTATATTTTATTTGGAGAAAATTCTATTCTACTATTCAAAATGTTTTTCAGCTTATTTTTTGAGTTGTAAGAATTCTTTTTATATTCTGAATATAAACCCTTTATCAGATATATGATATGCAATATTTTCACTCATTCTGTGATTCCCTTTACACCCTGTTGATTGTGTCCTTTGCTGTACAGAAGTTATAAATGCTGATATAATCCAATTTATCTCTTTTTTATTTTTGCTGCCTGTGCTTTTGGTGTCATATCCAATAAGTCACTACACAATCTAATCTACTGAAACTTTTCTCCAACGTTTTCTTCAAAGAATTTTGTAACTTTAGCTCTTACATTTAAATTTTTGATCCATTTTGAATTAATTTTTATATGGTGTAAGAGTTGAATGTCATTCTTTAGTATGAGGACATTCAATATTCCTAATACCAATTGTTAAAGACTGTTCTTTCCCCATTGAATGCTCTTGTCACTGTTGTGGAAAAATCATTTGAACATTTATATGAGGGTGAATTTCTGGGCCTCATACTCTATTCCACTGGTTTATACATCATACTTTCTTAAAATTAACTTTTATTGGAGTATAGTTGATTTACAATGTTGTGTTAGTTTCTGATGTACATAAAAGTGAATCAGTTATACATATACATATATCCGTATATATATATATTTTTTTGCGGTATGCAGGCCTCTCACTGTTGTGGCCTCTCCCATTGTGGAGCACAGGCTCTGGACGTGCAGGCACAGCAGCCTTGGCTCACGGGCCCAGCCACTCCACAGCATGTGGGATCTTCCCGGACCAGGGCGTGAACCCGTGTGCCCTACATCGGCAGGTGGACTCTCAACAACTACGCCACTAGGGAAGCCCTATCTGCACTTTTTTTTAGATTCTTTTCCCATGTGGGTCATTACAGAGTATTGAATAGTGTTCCCTGTGCTATACAGTAGGTTCTTATTAATCTATTTCATATATAGTAATGTGTATATGTCAATCCCAGTCTCCCAATTAAACTCTTCCCCTCACTTTCCACCTTGGTAACCATAAGTTAGATTTCTACATCTGTGACTCTATTTCTGTTTAATAAATAAGTTCCTTTGTACCATTATTTTTCAGATTCCACATATAAGCAATATCATATGATATTTGTCTTTCTCTGTCTGACTTACTTCACCCAGTATGATAATCTCTAGGTCCATCCATGTCGCTGCAAATGGCATTATTTTGTTCTTTCTTATGGCTGAGTAATACTCCATTGTAGATATGTACAACATCTTCTTTATCCATTCATCTCTTGTTGGACATTTAGGTCGTTCCCATGTCCTGGGTGTTGTAAATAGTGCTGCGATGAACATCGGGGTACTTGCGTCCTTTTGAATTATAGTTTTCTCTGGGTATATTTCCAGTAGTGGGATGCTGGGTCACATGGTAATTCTACTTTTAGGTTTTTAAGGAACCTCCATACTGTTCTCCATAGTGGCTGTATATATTTACCACCACCAACAGTGCAAGAGTTCTTTTCTCCACACCCTCTCCAACATTTATTGCTTGTAGATTTTCTGATGATGCCCATTCTGACTGGTGTAAGGTGATACTTCATTGTAGTTTTGATTTGCATTTTTCTAATAATTAGTGATGTTGAGCATCTTTTCATGTGCCTCTTGGCCATCTGTATGTCTTCTTCGGAGGAATGTCTATTTAGATCTCCCACCAGTTTTTGATTGGGCTGTATATTTTTTTATATTAAACTGTGTGAGCTGTTTGTATATTTTGGAGGTTAATCCCTGATAAAAAAAATCAAACATGGGCTTCCCTGGTGGCGCAGTGGTTGAGGGTCCGCCTGCCGATGCAGGGGACATGGGTTCGTGCCCCGGTCCGGGAGGATCCCACATGCCGTGGAGCGGCTGGGCCTGTGAGCCATGGCCGCTGAGCTTGCGCGTCCGGAGCCTGTGCTCCGCAATGGGAGAGGCCACAACAGCGAGAGGCCCGCGTACCACAAAAAAAAAAAAAAAAAAATCAAACATGACACAAACAAATTGAGAGATACACCATGTTCCTGGATTGGAAGGATCAACATTGTGAAAACGACAGTACTACCCAAAGCAATCTACAAATTCAATGCAATCCTTGTCAAATGACCAAAGGCATTTTTCACAGAATTACAACAAAAATTTTTACAATTTGTATGGAAACATAAAAGACCATGAATAGCCAAAGCAATCTTGAGAAAGAAAAATGGAGCTGGAGGTATCAGGCTCCCTGACTTCAGACTATACAACAAAACTATACTCAATGAAACAGTATTGATATTTTTATATTTAGTTTGTTTGTTCTTCATTTTCATGTTCCTTGGGGTGTAAATTTAGGTTGCTAATTTGGAACATTTATTATTTTTTAATGTAAGCACTCATAGCTATAAATTTTCCTCTTATTACTGCTTTTGCAGCATCCCATAATTTTAGTATATTGTGTTTTCTCAAAACACAATTTTGAGAAAACAATTTTCATTTATCTCAAAATAGTTTCTAATTTATCTTGTGGATTTTTAACCCATTCTTTGTTTGAGTGTCAACCTTAAAAATAAAATAACAAGTTATTTTACCAGTGAAATGAGTTTATTTGGGAATAGAAGAGGAATTGCAGTTCAGGACAAGAAAAATGTAGCAAACCATAGGCAAGACCTGAGAACAATGGAGGACAATGTTCTTTTACAGAAGAAATGGGAGAGCTGGGAGGGGCTGATTCTGAACAAAGTCCAATGGAGGACAGTGCGAATTCAGGATTTTGGTGATTCCTTATTGGCTGAGTTGTTTTGACTTCTTATTGGCTGGGATAATGTTGGGAAAGGAGAAAATCGTTCTTCCTCCTTCTGGTGTATGTAAAGTAAGCTTCTTCCTGTGGGGAGTAAAAAGTACACTTTCTCCTGCTGGAGTCTGTGAGTAGTGAGGAGTGATAATGCATGATAGCTCTCTTTCCAGTGCTTCCTAACTCCTTTTTAAATTAGTTTTCCGTTTTTCATTTTCACATTTTCTCCCTTTGATCAAGACCTTTCATCAGAAGAATTGCTGGTCAACATTCAGTTTTTTTCACATTTAGTGATTTTGTCCCTCAGTGCCAGAAAGACCTTTCTTGGTTTTCATGTCCCACATCAGAGAGAAAGCATAGATTGGAAGCTCTTGAGCCCACATTTGAGTAACAAGGAAGAGTAGGAGGGAGAACTTTCAGGCATTTTCCATCTAAAATCTATGTCTTATCAAGGTCATGAGCATTGGAGATCATCTCAAAATGTTAAGCTAGCTACCATATTGACCATGTCATAGCTACAAGATTTTAACAGGCAATGCTTAATATAGTTATGCATAAACAGTATTAAAAGTAATATGTCACATCCAATTTGTATGACTGTTCTATACCAGGATCCCAAACCTGAAGATAACCATCTAAAGAGATCAAAGGCCCATGGATTAGCAGGTGAAATTTGTTGTAGCCAATGTGATTGTTTACTAATTTTGCAAATTTAGGTTTCTACTTTCCCAGAGGAATTTATCCATGTGCAACTGGTGGTATTTGCTATCACAAAAATGAATATTTGTTCAGCTAGTAGATAATTAAGGCTATGAAATTATCCAAAAAGACTTAAGCTAACAAGTCAAGTGATAGCTGTTGGACTACCATTGCTTTGGCTGCAGAATTGGCTAGCTCTCCTATATTAGGGAGAGATTTCTGACCATGCATTTATTGGCACTTACTCTTACCTAAGGGAGAAAAGCTCTCCCTACAGATGCAAACCCAGTCATGTATGCATTTTGAAACATCCCATTTGAGGCGACTATGGAAGTTTAATGTGGTGGGCCCGTGGGAAGATTCTGATATGTTACAGATATCTATAGGACAGTTAAATGTCCCAATAAGTACTGACCTCCAATTCACCAGCTATCTAAGCATTCATATGCCCATGGGCAACGCCATCCACTAAAGACAAAAATAAAACCAGGTTGAGCACAGATAACTCCAAGTAAGTTGTAGTTATTAATAGCTTCATTATCTGGAATTTCCTGATTGACCTTTTCAAACCAGGGGTAAGAGGCATTGGGATAACATTCTGCAAGGTACCATCCCAACCTGGAGGAGTCTTTTCTAAAAGCCTTGCCAATAGGAGTTAGCTCATTTGCATTTCCCTTGGATGCAAGGGAACAGATTGTATTTAAATAGGAAAACGTGTTGGGGAGGAAATATCGTACTGTTGGCAAAGGTGGAAGTGTTCAGCTTAGCTAATATGGTTATGGTTGGAGAAAGGTTGAACCAAGGTATGGCAACAGCTGGCTATAATAGTCTAACCTTATAGCTAATACTCATAGGTTTGCAGGTATAATTGAAAGTGGCCCATGAGACTAAAGACAAATTGAATACAGGTAAGACCAAAGGGATCTCCAACATTGTAAACAGATCTACGCTTTGGGTGACAGATCCAATAGTCAGAAAGGTTTCCCCCTTTTGCAATAGATTGGGAAATGCAGGTAAGAGTGTTGTCTTTCTAAGAAAGAGAGGGAGCAAATAAGGTAAAAGGCAACAGCAAGAAAAATGTATTCAGGCCTGGTCTGGTTATCTTGGGAAAGCTGTCTCCTTCAGCTCTCATCTCCTTCAGTTCCTAAAAATCTTTACTTTCAGGTCACCAGTGTACAGGTGATCAGGACTTGGTGCTTTCTTTAGATGTGACACGTGAATCCAGTAGGCTATTTTTTGTAGTTTGGCAGGAAAAGTGTTAGCCAACAGTCCCTGATAAGGACCTTTCCAAAGGGGTTTAAAAGAGTCTTTCTAGACTTTTTTATTATTTTTTTGGTTTGTTCATTTATTTTAATTATTTTTGATATTCCATATATAAGTGGAATCATATGGTGCTTATCTTGTCCTTTGCAACAACAAGGATGGATCTTGAGGACATTATGCTAAGTAAAATAAGTCAGAGAGAGGAAGACAAATACCGTATGATTTCATTTACATATGGAATCTAAAAACAAAAAGCCCATGAACTCATAGATACATGGAACAGATTGATGATTGACAGAGGTGAGTAGTGTGGGGTGGGTGAAATGGGTTAAGGGAGCCCAAAGTTACAAACTTCCAGTTATAAAATAAGTCTTGGGGATGTAAAGTACAGCATGGTGACTATAGTTAGTAATACTGTATTGCATGTTTGAAACTTGCTAAGAGAGTATATCTTAAAAGTGTTAATCACAAGAAAATGATTTTGAAACTATACATGGGGACATGTTAAATAGATTTATCATGATGATCATTTTGCAATATATACAAATATCAAATCATTATGCTGTATATCTGAAACTAATATAATGCTATATATCAGTTTTACCTCAATAAAAAAAACTATATCAGTAATCCCTCTGAATTTTCAGTCTAACTCAAAGAATTATAAAACAGATGTGTGTGCATATAAATAGAATATGCAATAATAATGTATCTGAAGAGAAGGGGTAAGATTAGTAGGATGCTTAACCCTCATCTCTATCCTAGTCTTTGAGTTGATATTTATCCATCATGATTTTTTAAAATACTATGTTGTTTAGTTTTCACATCTTTAAAATTTTCCAGTATGCCTTTTCCTATTGTTTTCTAGTTTCACTGCATTGTGAACAGTAAAGATACTTTGTTTGACTTCAATCTTTTTACATTTATTAAGACTTGTTTGGTGAACTAACATATGGATTAACATGAAGGATGTTCCATATGCACTTGAGAAAAAAATGTGTATTCTCCTATTTTTGGGTGGAGAGCTCTATACATGATTATTAAGCTCAAAATTGGTATTTACTGTTGTTCAAGTATTTAATTTACTTACTCATCTGTCTGGTTCTTCTATGCATTATTTCAAGTGAGGAAAATAAGTCTCCTATTACTATTTTAGAGCTGTTTATTTTTCCCTTCAATTTTATCAGTGATTGCTTCAGGTACTTTGGAACACTGATAAGATGCATATATGCTTACAATGGTTGTATCTTCTTGGTAAATGAATCATTTACCATTATATAATGTCTGTATTTGTATCTTGCTAGAGTTTTTGACTTACAGTCTATTTTCTCTGATATTATTACAGTCTCCCTCAACTTTCATTACTACTAGCATCGCATATTATTTTTCATCCTTTTAAATTCAACTCATGAATATCTTCATGTCTAAAATGAGTTCTTATAGACAGTATATGGTTGAATACTTTTTCTTTAGCTTTTTCTTTTACTTTTTAATTTTTTTTAAACATCTTTACTGGAGTATAACTGCTTTACAATGGTGTGTTAGTTTCTGCTTTATAACAAAGTGAATCAGTTATACATATACATATATCCCCATTTCTCTTCACTAATGCATCTCCCTCCCTCCCACCCTCCCTATCCCACCCCTCTAGGTGGTCACAAAGCACCAAGCTGCTCTCGCAGTGCTATGTGGCTGCTTCCCAATAGCTATCTATTTTACATTTGGTAGTGTATATATGTCTATGCCACTCCCTCACTTTGTCCCAACTTACGCTTCCCCCTTCCCATGTCCGCAATCCATTCTATAGGAGGTCTGCATCTTTATTCCCATCTTGCCCCTAGATTCTTCATGACCATTATTTTTGTTTGTTTTTAGATTCCATATATATGTGTTAGCATACAATATTTATTTTTCTCTTTCTGGCTTACTTCATTCTGTATGACAGAGTCTAGGTCCATCCACCTTACAAATAACTCAATTTCGTTTCTTTTTATGGCTGAGTAATATACCATTGTATATATGTGCCACATCTTCTTTATCCATTCATCTGTTGATGGACACTTAGGTTGCTTCCATCTCCTGGCTATTGTAAATAGAGCTGCAATGAACATTTTGGTACATGACTCTTTTTGAATTATGGATTTCTAAGGGTATATGCCCAGTAGTGCAACTGCTGGATCGTATGGTATTCTCACTTTTAGTTTTTTAAGGAACCTCCATATTGTTCTCCATAGTGTCTGTATCAATTTACATTACCACCAACAGTGCAAGAGGGTTCCCTTTTCTCCACACCCTCTCCAGCATTTATTGATTGTAGATTTTTGATGATGGCCATTCTGACCAGTATGAAATGATATCTCATTGTAGTTTTAATTTGCATTTCTCTAATGATTAAAGATGTTGAGCATTCTTTCATGTGTTTGTTGGCAGTCTGTATATCTTCTTTGGAGAAATGTCTATTTCAGGCTTCTGCCCATTTTTGGATTGGGTTGTTTCATTTTTTGATATTGAGCTGCATGAGCTGCTTGTAAATTTTGGAGATTAATCCTCTGTCAGTTGCTTCATTGGCAATTATTTCCTTCCATTCTGAGAGTTGTCTTGTTTACAGTTTCCTTTGCTGTGCAAAAGGTTTTAAGTTTCATTAGGTCCCATTTGTTTATTTTTATTTTTATTTCCATTTCTCTAGGAGGTGTGTCAAAAAGGATCTTGCTGTGATTTATGTCATAGAGTGTTCTGCCTATGTTTTCCTCTAAGAGTTTGAGAGTTTCTGGCCTTACAATTAGGTCTTTAATCCATTTTGAGCTTATTTTTGTGTATGGTGTTAAGGAGTGATCTAAACTCATACTTTTACATGTACCTGTCCAGTTTTCCCAGCACCACTTATTGACGAGTCTGTCTTTTCTCCATTGTATAGTCTTGCCTCCTTTATCAAGGATAAGCTGACCATATGTGTGCGGGTTTATCTCCAGGCTTTCTATCCTGTCCCATTGATTTAAATTTCTTTTTTTTCTGCCAGTACCATACAGTCTTGATTACTGTAGGTTTGTAGTATACTCTGAAGTCAGAGAGGCTGATTCCTCCAGGTCATCTTTTTGTTCTCAAGATTGCTTTTGCTATTCAGGATCTTTTGTGTTTCCATACAAATTGTGAAATTTTTTGTTCTATTTCTGTGAAAAAATGCCAGTGGTAGTTTAATAGGGATTACATTGAATCTGTAGATTGCCTTGGGTAGTATAGTCACTTTCACAATGTTGATTTTTCCAATCCAAGAACATGGTACATCTCTCCATCTGTTTGGGTCATCTTTAATTTCTTTCGTCAGTGTCTTATAATTTTCTGCGTACAGGTCTTTTGTCTCCTTACGTAAGTTGTTTCCTAGATATTTTATTCTTTTTGTTGCAGTGGTAAATGGAAATGTTTTCTTAATTCCACTCTCAGATTTTTCATCATTAGTGTGTACAAATGCAAGAGATTTCTGTGCATTAATTTTGTATCCTGCTACTTTACCAAATTCATTAAATAGCTCTAGTATTTTTCTGGTAGCATCTTTAGGATTATCTATGTATAGTATCATGTCATCTACAAACAGTGACAACTTTACTTCTCCTTTTCTGACTTGGATTAATTTTTTTTCCTTTTGCTTCTCTGATTGCTGTGGCTAAAACTTCCAAAACTGTGTTGAATAATAGCAGTGAGAGTGGGCAACCTTGTTTGGTTCCCGATCTTAGGGGATATGGTTTCATATTTTCACCATTGAGGACGATGTTGGCTGTGGTTTTGTCATATATGGCCTTTATTATGTTAGAGGTAAGTTCCCTCTATGCCTACTTTCTGGAGGGTTTTAATCATAAAATGGTGTTGAATTTTGTCAAAAGCTTTCTCTGCATCAATTGAGATGATCATATGGTTTTTCTCCTTTGATTTGTTAATATGGTGTATCACATAGTTTGACTGGTGTATATTGAAGAATCCTTGCATTCCTTGGATAAACCACACTTGATCATGTGTGCACGATGCTTTTAATGTGCTGTTGGATTCTGTTAGGTAGTATTTCGGTGAGGATTTTTGCATTTATGTTCATCAGTGATATTGGCCTGTAGTTTTCTTTCTTTGTGCCATCTTTGTCTGATTTTGGTATTAGCATGTTGGTGGTCTCGTAGAATGAGTTTGGGAGTGTTCCTCTCTCTGCTGTATTTTGGGAGAGTTTTAGAAGGATAGCTGTTAGCTCTTCTCTAAATGTATGATAGAATTCGCCTGTGAAAGCTTCTGGTCCTGGGTTTTTGTTTGTTGGAAGATTTTTAATCATGGTTTCAAATTCAGTGCTTGTGATTGGTCTGTTTTTATTTTCTATTTCTTCCTGATTCAGTCTCGGAATGTTGTGCATTTCCAAGAATTTGTCCATTTATTCCAGGTTGTCCATTTTATTGGCATAGAGTTGCTTGTAGTAATCTCTCATGATCTTTTGTATTTCTGCAGTGTCTGTTTTTACTTCTCCTTTTTCATTTCTAATTCTATTGATTTGAGTCTTCTCCCTTTTTTTCTTGATGAGTCTGGTTAATGGCTTATCAATTTTTTTATCTTCTCAAAGAAACTGTTTTTAGTTTTATTGATCTTTGCTATGGTTTTCTTCATTTCTTTTTCATTTATATCTGACCTGATGTTTATGATTTCTTTCCCTCAGCTAACACTTGGTTATTTTGTTTCTTCTTCCTCTAGCTATAGGTTTAATGTTAGGTTGTTTATTTGAGATGTTTCTTGTTTCTTAAGGTAGGATTGCATTACTATAAACTTCCCTCTTAGAACTGTTTTTCTGCATCTCATAGGTTTGGGGTTGTCGTGTTTTCATAGTCATTTGTTTCTAGGGATTTTTAAATTTCCTCTTTGATTTCTTCAGTGGTCTCTTGGTTTTTAAGTCTTGTATTGTTTAGCTTCCATGTGTTTGTATTTTTTACAGAGTTTTTCCTGTAATTGATATCTCATCTCATAGTGTTGTGGTTGGAAAAGATACTTGATATGATTTCAATTTTCTTAAATTTACCAAGGCTTGATTTGTGCCCCAAGATATGATCTATCCTGGAGGAAGTTCCATGAGCACCTGAGAAGAAAGTGCATTCTGTTGTTTCTGGGTGGAATGTCCTAAAAATATCAATTAAGTCCATCTTGTTTAATGTATCATTTAAAGCTTGTGTTTCCTTATTTATTTTCATTTTGGATGATCTGTCCATTGGTGAAAATGGGGTGTTAACGTCCCCTACTATGATTGTGTTTCTGTCAATTTCCTTTTTTATGGCTGTTAGTATTTGCCTTATGTATTGAGGTGCTGCTATGTTGGGTGCATAAATATTTACAATTGTTATATCTTCTTCTTGAATTGATCCCTTGATCATTATATAGTGTCCTTCTTTGTCTCTTGCTATAGTCTTTGTTTTAAAGTTCATTTTGTCTGATATGATTGTTGCTACTCCAGCTTTTTTTTGATTTCCATTTGCAGGGGGTATCTTTTTCCCCCTCCTCACTTTCAGTCTGTATGTGTCTGTAGGCCTGAAGTGGGTCTCTTTCTGCTAGCATATATACAAGTCTTGTTTTTGTATCCATTCAGCCAGTCTCTGTCTTTTGGTTGGAACATTTAATCCATTTACATTTAAGGTAGTTATTGATATGTATGTTCTTATTACAATTTTCTTAATTGTTTTGGGTTTGTTATTGTAGGTCTTTTCCTTGTCTTGTGTTTCCTGCCTAGAGAAGTTCCTTTAGCATTTGTTTTAAGGCTGGTTTGGTGGTGCTGAATTTTCTTAGCTTTTGCTTGTCTGTGAATGTGTTAATTTCTCCATCAAATCTGAATGAGATCCTTGCTGTGTAGAGTAATCTTGGTTGTAGGTTTTTAGCCTTCACCACCTTAAATATGTCCTGCCACTCCCTTCCGGTTTGCAGTTTCTGCTGAGAGATCAGCTCTTAACCATATGGGGATTCCCTTGTATGTTATTTGTTGTTTTTCCCTTGCTGCTTTTAATATATTTTTCTTTATATTTAATTTTTGATAGTTTGATTAATATGTTTGTTGGTGTGTTTCTCCTTGGATTTAACCTGTATGGGACTCTCTGTGTTTCCTGGACTTGTTTAACTATTTCCTTTCCCATATTCGGAATGTTTTCAACTGTAATCTCTTCAAATATTTTCTCAGTCCCTTTCTTTTTCTCTTCTTCTTCTGGGACCCGTATAATTCGAATGTTGGTGTGTTTAATGTTGTCCCAGACGTCTCTGAGACTGTCCTCAGTTCTTTTCATTCTTTTTTCTGCTCTGCAGCAGTTATTTCCAATATTTTATCTTCCAGGTCACTTATCCGTTCTTCTGCTTCAGTTATTCTGCTATTGATCCCTTCTAGAGTATTTTTATTTTCATTTAATATGTTGTTCATCATTGCTTGTTTCCTCTTTAGTTCTTCTAGGTCCTTGTTAAATGTTTCTTGCATTTTGTGTATTCTATTTCCAAGATTTTGGATCATCTTTACTATCATTATTCTGAATTCTTTTTCAGGTAGACTGCTTATTTCCTCTTCATTTGTTAGGTCTGGTGGGTTTTTACATTGCTCCTCCATCTGCTGTGTGTTTCTCTTTCTTCTCATTTTGCTTAACTTACTGTGTTTTGTGTCTCCTGTTTGCTGGCTGCAGGTTCTTAGTTCCCGTTGTTTTTGGTGTCTGTCCCCAGTGGCTAAGGTTGGTTCAGTTTTTCGTGTAGGCTTCCTGGTGGAGGGTACTAGTGCCTGTGTTCTGATGGATGAGTGTAGATCTTCTGTTTCTGGTGGACAGGGCCACATCTGGTGATGTGTTTTATGGTGTCTGTGGCCTTAATATGATTTTAGACAGCCTCTGTGCTAATGGGTGGTTTTGTGTTCCTGTCTTGCTAGTTGTTTGGCACATATTTTCCAGCACTATAGCTTGCTGGTCGCTGAGTGGAGCTGGGTCATGGTGTTGAGGTGGAGATCTCTGGGAGATTTTTGCTGTTTGATATTACGTAGATCTGGGAGGTCTCTTGTAGACCAATGTCCTGAATTTTGCCTACTCACCTCAGAGGCACAGCCCTGACACCTCACTGGAGCACCAAGATCCTGTCATCCACACATCTCAGAATAAAAGGGACAAAAGAGAAAGTAAGAAAGAAAGACTAAGATAAAGTAAAAGAAAATAAAATTTTAAAAGTCATTACAATAAAAAATAATTATTAAAAAAAATTTAAGTAATAAAAAAAAAGACAGAAGGTAACAACCAACCCAAAAAACAAATCCACCAATGATAACAAGCACTAAAATCTATACAGAAAAAAAAAGTGGACAGACTGAGCTCTAGGACGAATGGTAAAAGCAAAGGTATACAGACAAAATCACACACAGGAACAGACACATACACACTCACAAAAAGAGAAAAAGAGGAAAAATTCTATATATCATTTCTCCTAATATCCTCCTCCTCAGTTTGGGATGATTTGTTGTCTATTCAGGTATCCACAGATGCAGGGTACTTCAAGTTGATTGTGGGAATTTAATCTGTTGCTCCTAAGGCTTCTGGGAGAAATTTCCTTTTCTCTTCTTTTTGCGCACAGCTCCCAGTGTTCAGCTTTGGATTTGGCCCCACCTCTGTGTGTATGTCACCTGAGGGTGTCTATTCTTCTCTTAGACAGGACGGGGTTAAAGGAGAGACTGATTTGGGGTCTCTGGCTCACTCAGGCTGTGGGGAGGGAGTGGTATGGAGTGCAGGGCAAACCTGCTGCAGCAGAGGCCGGCATGACTTTGCAACAGCCTGAGGTGCACCGTGTGTTCTCCTGGGGAAGTTGTCCCTGGATCACGGGACCCTGGCAGTGGCAAGCTGCACCAGCTCCCTGGAGGGGTGCTGTGGATAGTGACCTGTGCTTACACACAGGCTTATTGGTGGTGTCAGCAGCAGCCTTATCATCTCATGCCTGTCTCTGGGATCCACGCTGATAGCCACGGCTCATGCCCATCTCTGGGACTCCTTTAAGTGGCGCTGTTAATACTCTATCCTGGTGCACCAGGAAACAAAGAGGCAAGAAAAAGTCTCTTGCCTCTTTGGCAGCTCCAGATGTTTTCGTGGACTCCCTCCCAGCTAGCCATGGTGCACTAGCCCCCTTTGGGCTGTGTTAACCCAGCCAACCCCAGTCCTATCCCTGGGATCCGACCTCTGAATCCTCAACCTCAGATTGCAGTCCTCACCCATCCCGGTGTGTGACCAGACAAGCCTCTCGGGCTGGTGAGTGACGGTCAGCGTTGATCCTCTGTGCGGGAATCTCTCCACTTTGCCCTGCGCACCCCTGTGTCTGTGCTCTCCTCCACGGCTCTGAACCTTCCCCCCTCCGCCACCCGCAGTCTCTGCCCGTGAAGGGGCTTGTAGTGTGTGGAAACCTTTCTTCCTTCACAGCTCCCTCCCACTGGTGCAGGTCCCCTCCCTATTCTTTTGTCTCCATTTATTCTTTTTTCTTTTGCACTACCCAGGTACATGGGGAGTTTCTTGCCCTTTGGGAAGTCTGAGGTCTTCTGCCAGCTTTCAGTAGTTGTTCTGTAGGAGTTGTTCCACACGTAGATGTATCTGTGGGGAGGAAGGCAATCTGCACGTCTCATTCCTCCGCCATCTTGAAGGTGTCCAAGTCTAACCATTTTTCCCTTTCTCTTTTCCTTTGTGATTAGTCTGGTGTCACTTTTTCAAAGGGTGCCTCAAGCAGAGGCCTCGCACCTGGCACTTCAGACAGAGTTCCCATGGCCAGGGGCTGTGCCTGATATATTTTTGGGGAGGAAGGTGATCTACACATCTTACTCTTCTGCCATTTTGAAGCTCCTCTGGATACTTTTTAAATTTTCATTCTTCCAGTCTTTTACTGTTAACTGGAGAGGGGGGGTTAATCTGCTCATATTTAAAATATTTACTCATAATAAAGGGCGTATTTCATTTTGTTATGTGTTATATATATGTCTCATAGTATTTTGACATTCTTCCCATCTGATATGTATTCGTTTTTACTTGATACTTTGTGTTAACACATGCTGATTCTCTTTTCATTTCCTTTTTTAAAATTTCTGAATATATATATATATATAGTGTAGTCATTAACATATGTTTATTATAATTATTTTTCATGATTTTGTCTTTTAAATCCCGTAAAATAATGAAAAGTAGACATATGTATCAAAATTTCAATAATAGAGGTTTTTATATATGTCCAGGAAATTTAAATTATTTCTGAGATATAATTGTTATATAAATCATGTAAGTTTAAGGTGTACAACACATTGATTTAATACATTTATATATTACAAAATGATTACCACTGTAGCATTAGCTAACACATCTATCGCATCATATAACTGTCAATCCTTTATGTGGTGGGAACAATTAAGATCCAGACTCTTAGAAACTTTGAAGTTTATTGTATTGAGTATTGTCATTCACCACAGTGCTATGCAATAGATCACCAGGATTTATTAATCTACTGGTTGAAAGTTTGTACCCTTAAACCATATAACCCTAATTCTCCCAAATCCCAGACATAGGTAACCACCATTCTACTCTCTGTTTTATGAATTTGACTATTTTATATTCTACATATAAGTGATAACATACAGTATTTGTCTTTTACTGTATGACATCTCATTTAGCATAATACCTTCAAGGTTCATTCCTGTTGTCACAAATGGCAGGAATTCCTTCTTTTTTATGGCTGAATAGTATTTCATTCTTTATATATAAAACATCTTTATCCATTCATCAAATGACAAGTAAGTTGTTTCCATATCTTGGCTGTTGTGAATAATATTGTAATTACATGGGAGTGCATGTATCTCTTTGATATTCTGTTTTCATTTCCTTCAGATATACACCCAGGAATGAAACCACTGGATCACAAAGTAGTTGTATTTTTAATTTTTTGAGGAACTTTCATACTGTTTTCCATAGTTGTTGAACTAATTTGCATTCCCACTAGCAGTGTTCAAATACGATCTTTTCTCCACGTCCTTGCCAGCACTTATTACCTTCCCTTAACAATAGCCATTCTAACAGGTCTGATATAATAATTCATTGTGGTTTAACTCACAGTACCTGATGATTAGTGATGTTGAGCATCTCTTCATGTATTTGTTAGTCATTTGAATGTCTTCTTTAGATAAATATCTATTTAGTTCCTCTGCCAATTTTTAAATCATTTTTTTAACATCTTTATTGGGGTATAATTCCTCCACAATGGTGCACAAGCTTCTGCTTCACAACAAAGTGAATCAGCAATAAACACACAAATGCTCCCATATCCCTTCCCTCTACCGTCTCCCTCCCTCCCTCCCACCATCCACATCCCACCCCTCCAGGCGGTCACAAAGCACTGAGCCGATATCCCTGTGACATGCGGCTGCTTCCCACCAGCTATCTACCTTATGTTTGTTAGTGTGTATATGTCCATGACTCTCTCTCACACTGTCACAGCTCACCCTTCCTCCTCACCATATCCTCAAGTCCATTCTCCAGTAGGTCTGTGTCTTTATTCCTGTCCTACCCCTAGGCTCCCTGTAACATCTTCTTTACTCTTAAATTCCATATATATGTGTTAGCATATGGTATTTGTCTTTCTCTTTCTGAGTTACTTAACTCTGTATGACAGACTCTAGGTCTATCCACCTCATTGCAAATAGCTCTATTTCATTTCCTTTTATGGTTGAGTAATATTCCATTGTATATATGTGCCACATCTTCTTTATCCATTCATCCGATGATGGGCACTTAGGTTGTTTCCATCTCTGGGCTATTGTAAATAGAGCTGCAATGAATATTTTTGTACATGACTCTTTTTCAATTTTGTTTTTCTTAGGGTATATGCCCAGTAGTGGGATTGCTGGGTCATATGGTAGTTCTATTTGTAGTTTTTAAGGAACCTCCATACTGTTCTCCATAGTGGCTGAACCAATTCACATTCCCACCAGCAGTGCAAGAGTGTTCCCTTTTCTCCACACCCTCTCCAGCATTTATTGTTTCTAGATTTTTGGTGATGGCCATTCTGACTGGTGTGAGATGATATCTCATTGTAGTTTTGATTTGCATTCTTCTAATGATTAATGATGTTGAGCATTCTTTCATGTGTTTGTTGGCAGTCTGTATATCTTCTTTGGAGAAATGTCTATTTAGGCCTTCTACCCATTTTTGGATTGGGTTTTTTCTTTTGCTATTGAGCTGCATGAGCTGCTTGTAAATTTTGGAGATTAATCCTTTGTCAGTTGCTTCATTTGCAAATATTTTCTCCCATTCTGAGGGTTGTCTTTTGGTCTTGTTTATGGTTTCCTTTGCTGTACAAAAGCTTTGGAGTTTCGTTACGTCCCATTTGTTTAATTTTGTTTTTATTTCCATTTCTCTAGGAGGTGGGTCAGAAAGGATCTTGCTGTGATTTATGTCATAGAGTAATCTCCCTATGTTTTCCTCTAAGAGTTTGATAGTTTCTGGCCTTACATTTAGGTCTTTAATCCTTTTTGAGCTTATATTTGTGTATGGTGTTAGGGACTGATCTAATCTCATACTTTTACATGTAGCTGTCTAGTTTTCCCAGAACAACTTATTGAAGAGGCTGTCCTTTCTCCACTGTACATTCCTGCCACCTTTATCAAAGATAAGGTGTCCATATGTGTGTGGGTTTATCTCTGGGTTTTCTATCCTGTTCCACTGATCTATATTTCTGTTTTTGTGCCAGTACCATACTGTCTTGATTACTGTAGCTTTGCTGTATAGTCTGAAGTCAGGGTGCCTGATTCCTCCAACTCCTTTTTTCATTCTCAACATTGCTTTGACTATTCGCGGTCTTTTGTGATTCAATACAAGTTGCGAAACTTTTTGTTCTAGTTCTGTGAAAAATGCCAGTGGTAGTTTGACAGGGATTGCATTGAATCCACAGATTGCTTTGGGTAGTAGAGTCATTTTCACAATGTTGATTCTTCCAATCCAAGAACATGGTATATCTCTCCATCTACTTGTATCATCTTTAATTTCTTTCATCAGTGTCTTATAATTTTCTGTGTACAGGTCTTTTTTCTCCTTATGTAGGTTTATTCCTAGATATGTTATTTTTTTTGTTGCAGTGGTAAATGGGAGTGTTTTCTTGTTTTCAATTTCAGATTTTTCATCATTAGTATATAGGAATGCCAGAGATTTCTGTGCATTAATTTTGTATCCTGCTACTTTACCAAATTCATTGATTAGCTCCAGTAGTTTTCTGGTAGCATCTTTAGGATGTATAGTATCATGTCATCTGCAAACAGTGACAGGTTTACTTCTTCTTTTCCAATTTGGATTCCTTTTATTTCCTTTTCTTGTCTGATTGCTGTGGCTAAAACTTCCAAAACTATGTTAAATAACAGTGGTGAGAGGGGGCAACCTTGTCTTGTTCCTGATCTTAGTGGAAATACTTTCAGTTTTTCACTGTTGAGAATGATGTTGGCTGTGGGCTTGTCATATATGGCCTTTATTATGTTGAGGAAAGTTCCGTCCATGCCTACTTTCTACAGGGTTTTTATCATAAATGGGTGTTGGATTTTGTCAAAAGCGTTCTCTGCATCAATTGAGATGATCATATGGTTTTTCTCCTTCAATTGGTTAATATGGTTTATCACATTGATAGATTTGCGTATATTGAAGAATCCTTGCATTCCTGGAATAAACCCCACTTGATCATGGTGTATGATCCTTTTAATGTGCTGTTGGATTCTGTTTGCTAGTATTTTGTTGAGGATTTTTGCATCTATGTTCATCAGTGATACTGGCCTGTAGTTTTCTTTCTTTGTGACATCCTTGTCTGGTTTTGGTATCAAGGTGATGGTGGCCTCCTAGAAGGAATTTGGGAGTGTACCTCTCTCTGCTATATTTTGGAAGAGTGTGAGAAGGATAGGTGTTAGCCCTTCTCTAAATGTTTGATAGAATTCGCCTGTGAAGCCATCTGGTTCTGGGCTTTTGTTTGTTGGAAGATTTTTAATCACAGTTTCAATTTGAGTGCTTGTGATTGGTCTGTTCTTATTTTCTATTTCTTCCTGATTCAGTCTTGGTAGGTTGTGCATTTCTAAGAATATGTCCATTTCTTCCAGATTGTCCATTTTATTGGCATAGAGTTGCTTGTAGTAATCTCTCATGATCTTTTTTATTTCTGCAGTGTCAGTTGTTACTTCTTTTTCATTTCTAATTCTATTGATTTGAGTCTTCTCCCTTTTTTTCTTGATGAGTCTGGCTAGTGGTTTATCTATTTTGTTTATCTTCTCAAAGAACCAGCTTTTAGTTTTATTGATCTTTGCTATTGTTTCCTTCATTTCTTTTTCATTTGTTTCTGATCTGATTTTTATGATTGCTTTCCTTCTGCTAGCTATGGGGCTTTTTGTTCTTCTTTCTCTAATTGCTTGAGGTGCAAGTTTAGGTTGTTTCCTCCAGATGTTTCCTGCTTCTTAAGGTGGGCTTGTATTTCTATAAACTTCCCCCTTAGAACTGCTTTTGCTGCATCCCATAGGTTTTGGGTCATTGTGTCTCCATTGTCATTTGTTTCTAGGTATTTTTTTTATTTCCTCTTTGATTTCTTCAGTGATCACTTCATTTTTAAGTAGTGCATTGTTTAACCTCCATGTGTTTGTATTTTTTACAGATCTTCTCCTGTAATGGATATCTAGTCTCATGGCGTTGTGGTTGGAAAAGATACTTGACACAATTTCAATATTCTTACATTTACCAAGGCTTGATTTGTGACCCAAGATATGATCTATCCTGGAGAATGTTCCATGAGCACTTGAGAAAAATGTGTATTCTGTTGTTTTTGGATGGAGTGTCCTGTAAATATCAATTAAGTCCATCTTTTTAATGTATCATTTAAAGCTTGTGTTTCCTTATTTATTTTCATTTTGGATGATCTGTCCATGGGTGAAAGTGGGGTGTTAAAGTCCCCTACTATGAATATGTTACTGTTGATTTCCCCTTTTAAGGCTGTTAGTATTTGCCTTATGTATTGAGGTGCTCCTATGTTGGGTGCATAAATATTTACAATTGTTATATCTTCTTCTTGGATCGATCCCTTGATCATTTTGTAGTGTCGTTGTTTGTCTCTTCTAATACTCCTTATTTTAAAGTCTATTTTGTCTGATATGAGAATTGCTACTCCAGCTTTCTTTTGGTTTCCATTTGCATGCAATATATTTTCCATCCCCTTACTTTCAGTCTGTATGCATCTCTAGGTCTGAAGTGGGTCTCTTGTAGACAGCATATATAAGGGTCTTGTTTTTGCATCCATTCAGCCAATCTGTGTCTTTTGGTGGGAGCATTTAGTCCATTTACATTTAAGGTAATTATCGATATGTATGTTCCTATTCCCATTTTCTAAACTGTTTTGGGTTCGTTATTATAGGTCTTTTCCTTCTCTTGTGTTTCTTGTCTAGAGAAGTCCTTTAGGATTTGTTGTAAAGCTGGTTTGGTGGTGCTGAACTCTCTCAGCTTTTGCTTGTCAGTAAAAGTTTTAATTCTCCATCAAATCTGAGTGAGATCCTTGCTGACTAGTGTAGTCTTGGTTGCAGGTTTTACTCCTTCATCACTTTCAGTATATCCTGCCACTCCCTTCTGGCTTGTAGGGTTTCTGCTGAGAGATCAGCTGTTAATCTTATGGGGATTCCTTTGTGTGTTATTTGTTGTTTTTCCCTTGCTGCTTTTAATATGCTTTCTTTGTGTTTAATTTTTGACAGTTTGATTAATATGTGTCTTGGCATATTTCTCCTTGGATTTATCCTGTATGGGACTCTCTGTGCTTCCTGGACTTGATTAACTATTTCCTTTCCCATATTAGGGAACTTTTCAACTATAATCTCTTCAAGTATTTTTCCAGTCCCTTTATTTTTCTCTTCTTCTTCTGGAACCCCTATAATTCAAATGTTGGTGCGTTTAATGTTGTCCCAGAGGTCTCTGAGACTTTCCTCAGTTCTTTTCATTCTTTTTTCTTTATTCTGCTCTGCAGTAGTTATTTCCACTATTTTATCTTCCAGGTCACTTATCCGTTCTTCTGCCTCAGTTATTCTGCTATTGATCCCATCTAGAGTAATTTTAATTTGATTTATTGTGCTGTTCATCGTTGCTTGTTTCATCTTTATTTCTTCTAGCTCCTTGTTAACTGTTTCTTGCATTTTGTCCATCCTATTTCCAAGATTTTGGATCATCCTTACTATCATTATTCTGAATTCTTTTTCAGGTTGACTGCATATTTCATCTTCATTTGTTAGGTCTGGTGCATTTTTATCTTGCTCCTTTATCTGCTGTGTGTTTTTCTGTCTTCTCATTTTGCTTGTCTTACTGTGTTTGGGGTCTCCTTTTTGCATGCTGCAGGTTCGTATTTCCCGCTGTTTTTGATGTCTGTCTCCAGTGGCTAAGGTTGGTTCAGTGGGTTGTGTCGGCTTCCTGGTGGAGGGGAATAGTGCCTGTGTTGTGGTGGATGAGGCTGGATCTTGTCTCTCTAGTGCGCAAGTTCACTTCTGGTGGTGCATTTTGGGGTGTCTGTGGCCTTATTGTGATTTTAGATAGCCTCTCTGCTAATGGGTGAGGTTGTGTTCCTGTTTTGCTAGTTGTTTGGCATAGGTTGTCCAGCACTGTAGCTTGCTGGTCATTGAGTGAGGCTGGGTGCTGGTGTTAAGATGGAGGTCTCTGGGAGATTTTTGCCGTTTGATATTATGTGGAGCTGGGAGGTCTCTTGTTGACCAGTGTCCTGAAGTTCGCTCTCCTACCTCAGAGGCAGAGCCCTGACTCCTGGCTGGAGCACCAAGAGCCTTTCATCCACACAGCTCAGAATAAAAGGGAGAAAAAAGTAGAGAGAATTAGTACAATTATGAAGAAAGAAAGAAAGAAAGAAAGAAAGGAGGGAAGGAAGGATGGAAGTACAAAAGAACAAAAGAAAGAAGCAAAGAAGGAAAGAAGGTAAGAAGGAAAGAAAGGAGGGAGGGAGGGAGGGAGTAAGGAAGGAGGGAAACAAGGAAAAAAGACAGAAAGAAAGAAGATACAGTAAAATAAAATAAAGTATAATAAAGTTATTGAATTAAAAAATACTTATTTAGAAAAAAAAAGGGGACGGATAGAACCTTAGGACAAATGTTGGAAGCAAAGCTATACAGACAAAATCTTACAGAGAAGCATACACATACACCCTCACAAAAAGAGATAAAGGGGAAATAATCATAAATCTTGCTCTCAGAGACCACCTCCTCAATTTGGGATGATTCGTTGTCTAAAGGAGGGAAGGAAGGAAGGAAGGAAGGAAAGAAAGAAAGAAAGAAAGAAAGAAAGAAAGAAAGAAAGAAAGAAAGAAAGAAAGAAAGAAAGAAAGAAAGGAAGAAAGAAAGAAAGAATGAAGGTAAAGTATAATAAAGTTGTTAAAATTAAAATTAATTATTAAGAAAAAATTTTTTAAATAAACCATGGATGGATAGAACCCTAGGACAAATGGTGGAAGCAAAACTATACAGACAAGATCTCACACAGAAGCACACACATACACATTCACGAAAAGAGGAAAAGGGGAAAAAATCATAGATCTTGCTTTCGAAGCCCACCTCCTCAATTTGGGATGACTCGTTGTCTATTCATGTATTCCACACATGCAGGGTACATCAAGTTGATTGTGGAGCTTTAATCCGCTGTTTCTGAGGCTGCTGGGAGAGATTTCCCTTTCTCTTTGTTCTCACAAGTCCCAGGGGCTCAGCTTTGGATTTGGCCCTGCCTCTGCATGTAGGTCATTGGAGGGTGTCTGTTTTTTGCTCAGACAGGACGGGGTTAAAGGAGCCGCTGATTCGGGGGCTCTGGTGCACTCAGGCCGGGGGGGAAGGAGGGGCACTGGGTGCGGGGCGGGCCTGCGGCGGCAGAGGCCGGCATGACGTTGCACCAACCTGAGGCCAGCCGTGCGTTCTCCCGGGGAAGTTGTCCCTGGATCCCGGGAACCTGACATTGGCGGGCTGCACAACCTCCGCGGAAGAGGGGTGTGGATAGTGACCTGTACTTGCGCACAGACCCCTTGGTGGCGGCAGCAGCAGCCTTAGCGTCTCCCGCCCGTCCCTGTGGTTCGCACTTTTAGCCACGGCTGGCACCAGTCTCTGGAGTTCCTTTAAGCAGCGCTCTTAAACCCCTCCCCTTCGCACCAGGAAACAAAGAGCCAATTTTTTTTATTGAGCTGTGTGTGTTCTTTATATGTTTTGCATATTATCTACTTAACAATATATGGTTTGTAAATATTCTCTTCCATTCTGAAGGTTATCTTTTCATTTTTTTAAACATCTTTATTGGGGTATAATTGCTTTACAATGGTGTGTTACTTTCTGCTTTATAACTAAGTGAATCAGTTATACATATACATATGTTCCCATATGTCTTCCCTCTTGCATCTCCCTCCCTCCCAACCTCCCTATCCCACCCCTCCAGGCTGTCACAAAGCACCGAGCCAATATCCCTGTGCCATGCAGCTGCTTCCCACTAGCTATCTACCTTACGTTTGTTAGTGTGTATAAGTCCATGACTCTCTCTCGTCCTGTCACAGCTCATCCTTCCCCCTCACCATATCCTCAAGTCCATTCTCCAGTAAGTCTGTGTCTTTATTCCTGTCTTACCCCTAGGTTCTTCATGACATTTTTTTTTCTTAAATTCTATATATATGTGTTAGCATACGGTATTTGTCTTTGTCTTTCTGACTTATTTTACTCTGTATGACAGACTCTAGGTCTATCCACCTCATTGCAAATAGCTCTATTTCGTTTCTTCTTATGGCTGAGTAATATTCCATTGTATATATGTGCCACATCTTCTTTATCCATTCATCCGATGATGGGCACTTAGGTTGTTTCCATCTCCGGGCTATTGTAAATAGGGCTGCAATGAATATTTCTGTACATGACTCTTTTTGAATTTGGGTTTTCTCAGGGTATATGCCCAGTAGTGGGATTGCTGGGTCATATGGTAGTTCTAGCTGTAGTTTTTTAAGGAACCTCCATACCGTTCTCCATAGTGGCTGAACCAATTCACATTCCCACCAGCAGTGCAAGAGTGTTCCCTTTTCTCCACACCCTCTCCAGCATTTATTGCTTCTAGATTTTTTGATGATGGCCATTCTGACTGGTGTGAGATGATATCTCATTGTAGTTTTGATTTGCATTTCTCTAATGATTAATGATGTTGAGCATTCTTTCATGTGTTTGTTGGCAGTCTGTATATCTTCTTTGGAGAAATGTCTTTTTAGGTCTTCTGCCCATTTTTGGATTGGGTTGTTTGTTTTTTTGTTATTGAGCTGCATGAGCTGCTTGTAAATTTTGGAGATTAATCCTTTGTCAGTTGCTTCATTTGCAAATATTTTCTCTCATTCTGAGGGTTGTCTTTTGGTCTTGTTTATGGTTTCCTTTGCTGTACAAAAGCTTTGAAGTTTCATTAGGTCCCATTTGTTTATTTTTGTTTTTATTTCCATTACTCTAGGAGGTGGGTCAGAAAGGATCTTGCTGTGATTTATGTCATAGAGTGTTCTACCTATGTTTTCCTCTAAGAGTTTGATAGTTTCTGGGCTTATATTTAGGTCTTTAATCCATTTTGAACTTATTTTTGTGTATGGTGTTAAGGAGTGATCTAAGCTCATACTTTTACATGTATCTGTCCAGTTTTCGCAGCACCACTTATTCAAGAGGCTGTCCTGTTTCCACTGGACATTCCTGCCACCTTTATCAAAGATAAGGTGTCCATATGTGCATGGGTTTATCTCTGGGCTTTCTATCCTCTTCCATTGATCTATATTTCTGTTTCTCTGCCAGTACCACACTCTCTTGATTACTGTAGCTTTGTAGTATAGTCTGAAGTCAGGGAGCCTGATTCCTCCAGCTCCTTTTTTCGTTCTCAAGATAGCTTTGGCTTTTCGGGGTCTTTTGTGTTTCCAAACAAATTGCAAAATTTTTTGTTCTAGATCTGTGAAAAATGCCAGTGGTAGTTTGATAGGGATTGCATTGAATCTATAGATTGCTTTGGGTAGTAGAGTCATTTTCACATGGTTGATTCTTCCAATCCAAGAACATGGTATATCTCTCCATCTATTTGTATCATCTTTAATTTCTTTCATCAGTGTCTTATAATTTTCTGCGTACAGGTCTTTTGTCTCCTTAGGTAGGTTTATTCCTAGATATTTTATTCTTTTTGTTGCAATGGTAAATGGGACTGTTTTCTTGATTTCACTTTCAGATTTTTCTTCATTAGTGTATAGGAATGCCAGAGATGTCTGTGCATTAATTTTGTATCCTGCTACTTTACCAAATTCATTGATTAGCTCCAGTAGTTTTCTGGTAGCATCTTTAAGATTCTCTATGTATAGTATCATGTCATCTGCAAACAGTGACGGCTTTACTTCTTCTTTTCCCATTTGAATTCCTTTTATTTCCTTTTCTTCTCTGATTGCTGTGGCTAAAACTTCCAAAACTATGTTGAATAAGACTGATGAGAGTGGGCAACCTTGTCTTGCTCCTTATCTTAGTGGAAATGCTTTCAGTTTTTCACCATTGAGGATGATGTTGGCTGTGGGCTTGTCATATATGGCCTTAATTATGTTGAGGAAAGTTCCCTCTATGCCTACTTTCTGGAGGGTTTTTTTTTTATCATAAATGGGTGTTGAATTTTGTCAAAAGCTTTCTCTGCATCTATTGAGATGATCATATGGTTTTTCTCCTTCAGTTGGTTAATATGGTTTATCACATTGATACATTTGCGTATATTGAAGAATCCTTGCATTCCTGGAATAAACCCCACTTGATCATGGTGTATGATCCTTTTAATGTGCTGTTGGATTCTGTTTGCTAGTATTTTGTTGAGGATTTTTGCATCTATGTTCATCAGTGATACTGGCCTGTAGTTTTCTTTCTTTCTGACATCCTTGTCTGGTTTTGGTATCAAGGTGATGGTGGCCTCCTAGAAGGAATTTGGGAGTGTTCCTCCCTCTTCTATATTTTGGAAGAGTTTGAGAAGGATAGGTGTTAGCTCTTCTTTAAATGTTTGATAGAATTCGCCTGTGAAGCCATCTGGTCCTGGGCTTTTCTTTGTTGGAAGATTTTTAATCACAGTTTCAATTTGAGTGCTTGTGATTGGTCTGTTCATATTTTCTATTTCTTCCTGATTCAGTCTTGGTAGATTGTGCATTTCTAAGAATTTGTCCATTTCTTCCAGATTGTCCATTTTATTGGCATAGAGTTGCTTGTTGTAATCTCTCATAATCTTTTTTATTTCTGCAGTGTCAGTTGTTACTTCTTTTTCATTTCTAATTCTATTGATTTGAGTCTTCTCCCTTTTTTTCTTGATGAGTCTGGCTAGTGGTTTATCTATTTAGTTTATCTTCTCAAAGAACCAGCTTTTAGTTTTATTGATCTTTGCTATTGTTTCCTTCATTTCTTTTTCATTTATTTCCGATCTGATTTTATGATTTCTTTCCTTCTACTAGCTTTGGGTTTCTTTTGTTCTTCTTTCTCTAATTGCTTGAGGTGCAAGGTTAGGTTGTTTCCTCCAGATGTTTCCTGCTTCTTAAGGTGGGCTTGTATTTCTATAAACTTCCCCCTTAGAACTGCTTTTGCTGCATCCCATAGGTTTTGGGTCGTTGTGTCTCCATTGTCATTTGTTTCTAGGTATTTTTTATTTCCTCTTTGATTTCTTCAGTGATCACATTTTTATTAAGTAGTGTATTGTTTAGCCTCTGTTTGTTTGTATTTTTTACAGATCTTTTCCTGTAATTGATATCTAGTCTCATGGCGTTGTGGTCGGAAAAGATACTTGATACAATTTCAATTTTCTTACATTTACCAAGGCTTGATTTGTGACCCAAGATATGATCTATCCTGGAGAATGTTCCATGAGCACTTGAGAAAAATGTGTATTCTGTTGTTTTTGGATGGAGTGTCCTATAAATATCAATTAAGTCCTTCTTGTTCAATGTATCATTTAAAGCTTGTGTTTCCTTATTTATTTTCATTTTGGATGATCTGTCCATGGGTGAAAGTGGGGTGTTAAAGTCCCCTACTATGAATATGTTACTGTTGATTTCCCCTTTTATGGCTGTTAGCATTTACCTTATGTATTGAGGTGCTCCTATGTTGGGTGCATAAATATTTACAATTGTTATATCTTCTTCTTGGATCAATCCCTTAATCATTATGTAGTGTCCTTCTTTGTCCCTTCTAATAGTCCTTATTTTAAAATCTATTTTGTCTGATATGAGAATTGCTATTCCAGCTTTCTTTTGGTTTCCATTTGCGTGGAATATCTTTTTCATCCCCTAACTTTCAGTCTGTATGTGTCTCTAGGTCTGAAGTGGGTCTCTTGTAGACAGCATATATAAGGGTCTTGTTTTTGTATCCATTCAGCCAATCTGTGTCTTTTGGTGGGAGCATTTAGTCCATTTACATTTAAGGTAATTATCGATATGTATGTTCCTATTCCCATTTTCTAAACTGTTTTGGGTTCGTTATTATAGGTCTTTTCCTTCTCTTGTGTTTCTTGCCTAGAGATGATCCTTTAGCATTTGTTGTAAAGCTGGTTTGGTGGTGCTGAACTCTCTCAGCTTTTGCTTGTCTGTAAAGGTTTTAATTTCTCCATCAAATCTGAGTGAGATCCTTGCTGGGTAGAGTAGTCTTGGTTGCAGGTGTTTCTCCTTCATAACTTTCAGTATGTCCTGCCACTCCCTTCTGGCTTGTAGGGTTTCTGCTGAGAGATCAGCTGTTAACCTTACGGGGATTCCATTGTGTGTTATTTGTTGTTTTTCCCTTGCTGCTTTTAATATGCTTTCTTTGTGTTTAATTTTTGACAGTTTGATTAATATATGTCTTGGCGTTTTTCTCCTTGGATTTATCCTGTATGGGACTCTCTGTGCTTCCTGGACTTGATTAACTATTTCCTTTCCCATATTAGGGAACTTTTCAACTATAATCTCTTCAATTATTTTCTCAGTCCCTTTCTTTTTCACTTCTTCTTCTGGAACCCCTATAATTCAACCGTTGGTACATTTAAGTCCCAGAGGTCTCTGAGACTTTCCTCAGTTCTTTTCATTCTTTTTTCTTTATTCTGCTCTGCAGTAGTTATTTCCACTATTTTATCTTCCAGGTCACTTATCCATTCTTCTGCCTCAGTTATTCTGCTATTGAACCCATCTAGAGTAATTTTAATTTGATTTATTGTGTTGTTCATCGTTGCTTGTTTCATCTTTATTTCTTCTAGGTCCTTGTTAACTGTTTCTTGCATTTTGTCCATCCTATTTCCAAGATTTTGGATCATCCTTACTATCATTATTCTGAATTCTTTTTCAGTTTGACTGCATATTTCATCTTCATTTGTTAGGTCTGGTGCATTTTTATCTTGCTCCTTTATCTGCTGTTTGTTTTTCTGTCTTCTCATTTTGCTTATCTTACTGTGTTTGAGGTCTCCTTTTTGCAGGCTGCAGGTTCGTATTTCCCGCTGTTTTTGATGTCTGTCTCCAGTGGCTAAGGTTGGTTCAGTGGGTTGTGTCGGCTTCCTGGTGGAGGGGAATAGTGCCTGTGTTGTGGTGGATGAGGCTGGATCTTGTCTCTCTAGTGGCAGGTTCACTTCTGGTGGTGCGTTTTGGGGTGTCTGTGGCCTTATTGTGATTTTAGATAGCCTCTCTGCTAATGGGTGGGATTGTGTTCCTGTTTTGCTAGTTGTTTGGCATAGGTTGTCCAGCACTGTAGCTTGCTGGTCGTTGAGTGAGGCTGGGTGCTGGTGTTGAGATGGAGGTCTCTGGGAGATTTTTCCGTTTGATATTATGTGGAGCTGGGAGGTCTCTTGTTGACCAGTGTCCTGAAATTGGCTCTCCTACCTCAGAGGCAGAGCCCTGACTCCTGGCTGGAGCACCAAGAGCCTTTCATCCACATGGCTCAGAATAAAAGGGAGAAAAAGTAGAGAGAATTAGTAGAATTATGAAGAAAGAAAGAAAGAAAGAAAGAAAGGAGGGAAGGAAGGATGGAAGGATGAAAGAACGAAAGAAAGAAGCAAAGAAAGAAAGAAGGTAAGAAGGAAAGAAAGGAGGGAGGGAGGGAGGGAGTAAGGAAGGAGGGAAACAAAGAAAAAAGACAGAAAGAAAGAAGATACAGTAAAATAAAATAAAGTATAATAAAGTTATTGAATTAAAAAATACTTATTTAGAAAAAAAAAAGGGGACGGATAGAACCTTAGGACAAATGTTGGAAGCAAAGCTATACAGACAAAATCTTACAGAGAAGCATACACATACACCCTCAGAAAAAGAGGTAAAGGGGAAATAATCATAAATCTTGCTCTCAGAGACCACCTCCTCAATTTGGGATGATTTGTTTTTTAAAGGAGGGAAGGAAGGAAGGAAAGAAAGAAAGAAAGAAAGAAAGAAAGAAAGAAAGAAAGAAAGAACGAAGGTAAAGTATAATAAAGTTGTTAAAATTAAAACTAATTATTAAGAAAAAAATTTTTAAATAAACCATGGACGGATAGAACCCTAGGACAAATGGTGGAAGCAAAACTATACAGACAAGATCTCACACAGAAGCATACACATACACATTCACGAAAAGAGGAAAAGGGGAAAAAATCATAGATCTTGCTCTCGAAGCCCACCTCCTCAATTTGGGATGACTCGTTGTCTATTCATGTATTCCACACATGCAGGGTACATCAAGTTGATTGTGGAACTTTAATCCACTGTTTCTGAGGCTGCTGGGAGAGATTTCCCTTTCTCTTCTTTGTTCTCACAGCTCCCAGGGGCTCAGCTTTGGATTTGGCCCTGCCTCTGCGTGTAGGTCGCTGGAGAGCGTCTTTTTTTTGCTCAGACAGGACGGGGTTAAAGGAGCCGCTGATTCGGGGGCTCTGGTGCACTCAGGCCGGAGGCGAGGGAGGGGCCCTGCCTGAGGGGCGGGCCTGCGGCGGCAGATGCCGGCGTGACGTTGCACCAACCTGAGGCCCGCTGTGTGTTCTCCCGGGGAAGTTGTCCCTGGATTCCGGGAACCTGGCATTGGCAGGCTGCACAGGCTCTGCGGAAGAGGGGTGTGGATAGTGACCTGTACTTGCGCACAGGCCCCTTGGTGGCGGCAGCAGCAGCCTTAGCGTCTCCCGCCCGTCCCTGTGGTTCGTGCTTTTAGCCGCCGCTGGCACCAGTCTCTGGAGTTCCTTTAAGCAGCGCTCTTAAACCCCTCTCCTCGCGCACCAGGAAAGAAAGAACCATTTTTTTTTCTATTGAGCTGTAAGTGTTCTTTATATGTTTTGCATATTATCTACTTTTACAATATATGGTTTGTAAATATTCTCTTCCATTCTGAAGGTTATCTTTTCATTTTTTATTGTATCTTTTGCTGTGCAGAATCTTGTTGGTTTGATGTAGTTCCTTCTGTTGATTTTTATATTTGTTGATTGTGCTTTTGTTATCTACCAAAAAATAATTGCCAAGAACAATGTCAAGGAATTTTTTCTATGTTTTCTTCTAGAAGTTTACAGTATCAGGTCTGATATTTAAATCTTCAAGTCAGTTTCTGTTAATTTTTTTGTGAGTGTAAAATAGGGTTTCAATTTCATTTTTCTGCATGTAGTTATCCAGTTTTCCTGACAGGTTTTGTTGAAGAGATGATTATTTCCTTATTGAGTGTTCTTGGCACACTTGTCAAATGTTATTTGACCATGTTTATATGCATGTATTTGGGAACTCTCAAATCTATTTCATTGGTCTATGTTTTGGTGCCAGTGCCATACTGTTTTAGTAACCATAGCTGCAGTATAGCTTGAAATCAGGAAATATAATGCCCCTAGCATTGTTCTTCTTGTTCATAATTACTTTGGATATTTGGAGTCTTTTGTGTCTCCATACACATTTTAAGATTGCTTTTTCTATTTCTGTGAAAAACGCCATTGGAATTTTGATAGGGATTGTGGATCTATAGATGACTTTGGGTATTTTGAATATATTTGTAATTAATGTTAATTTTAATGTTCTGATCCATTAAAACAAGATATCTTTCAATTTGTTAATGTTTTCTTCAATTTCTTTCATCAAATTCCTATAGTTTCCATTATACAGTTGACCCTTGATTAACATGGGAGCAAGGGGCCCTGACCTTCCACGCAGCTGAAAATCTATTTATAACTTTACAGTCAGCCCTTAGTATTCACAATTCCACATCTGTTGATTCAATCAACTTCAGAATATGTAGTACTGTAGTATGTACATAGTGAAAAATAATTTGTGTATAAGTGGACCCAGGCAGTTCAAATCCATATTGTTCAGGGTTCCACTGTATAGATATTTAACTTCCTTCATTAAATGTATTCCTAAGAAATAAAAGCTTCAATTTTTCAGTGTTTATTTTATTTTCATATCAGCTATGTGTTTGTGGTATATAGCCTTTATTACATTTAGTTATGTTCCTTTTATACTCAATTTGTTGAGGGTTTTAGTCATGAAAAGATGTATTTTGTCAAATGCTTTTACTGTCTATCAAGATAACCATATGATTTTTATCTTTCATTCCATTAACATGGTGTATCACACTTTTGATTTGTGTATACTGAAGCATATGCTTGCATCTCAGTGATAAATCCCACTTGTTCAAGGTGTGTAATCCATTTAATGTGTTGTTGAGTTTGATTTGCTAATAATATGTTGAGAAGTTTTGCATTTATATTCCTTAGTGATATTGGTCTATAGTTTTCTTGTAGTGTGCTTATCTGGCTTTGGTATAAGAGTAATGCTGGCCTCATGAAATAAGTTTGGGAGTGCTTAGTCTTCTTCAAATTTTTAGAATAGTTAGAAAGGATTAATTTAAATTATCCTTTAAAATTTTAGCCATCTGGTCTTGGTAGGTTGTCTGCTTTTTGAAATTTATCTATTCTATGTGATCCAAGTTCTTGATATATAATTGTTCATAGTAGTGTCTTATGATTATTTGTATATCTGTTTAGTGTCTTTTCATTTCAGCTTGAAGAACTCCTTTCAGCATTTTTGGCAAGACAGGTCTAGTGCTGATGAATTCCAGTAACTTTTGTTTGTATATGAATGTCTTTATTTTTTCTTTAATATTGCTGATAGAACATTCTTGGCTTACAATATTTATCTTTCAACATTTTGAATATGTCATCTCACTATTTCCTAGCCTGTGTGACTTCTGTTGAGAAATTCTCTGATAGCCTAATGGTGGTTCCTTTTTAGGTAACAATTTTTCCCCCACTGGCTGTTTTTAGGATTCTTTCTCTATATTTAATTTTTGAGTTTTGTTGTGTCTGAGAAGGTTTTTGGCACTGTGGTAATAAGAGTGTTCCACTAGCTTCATAAGCTTGGATGTCCAATTCTTTTCCCAGGTTTGAGAATTTCTCAGCTATTATTTCTTTAAATAAATTTTCTGTACCTTTCACCCTTACTTCTCCATCGGAAATCTCTGTTATTTTAGTATTTTTACTTTTGATGGCTTCCCTACGGATCAAGTAAAATTTTCTTTCTCTTTTCCATTATTTTTTATTTTTCACCTCTAAATGAGTTATTTCAAATTTTCTATCCTGTTACTTATTTTGTCTTCTGTTTGTTCTACTCTACTGCAATTATCATTTAATTCACTGAGTTGTTCAGTTCCAGAATTTCTGCTTGTTTTGTTATTATAATTTCTATTTCTTTGGTAAATATATCATTTTGAACCTGTATTTTTTTGTAAATTTTATTGATTTTTTTATGTTCCTTGTAGTTTTGTGTTGCTGTTTTCACATTAGAAGTAACATACACTTCCTTTAATCTTTGCAAGTTGCATTGAGATGGAGAACTTTGTCCATTTGTGTTTTTTTTAATCTGGGGTTTTCTCTGCCTTTGTGTGGATACACCTGTTCCATTCTGCTTGCTCCTTCTTCAAGCAGAATTTTTAAGCTTTTTTTCTTCTCTGGTTCTTACAATGCACTAGGCTGGTTATTGGAAACGTCTGTCTTGTTTTCAAGAAGTTGGCACTATAGCTCAAGTTTTTGGTTTCTCCCTTGCCCACTGACCTGGCCTGTTTTCTGAGTGCCCTCATAATCTACCAGAGTTTGTCTTGCTTCTGTTATTGAGAGTGCTCACAAGGAACCAGCCACAGAGTGGGGAGAGGTGTGGCTTTAGTATTTGAGACACTGGGGGTGCCTGTGGACCCAGTATAGATATCCCTGTGGTGGTCTTCTCAGAAGCTTGTGGGGTAGACTTCTTGCTGAGTGCACTCAACAATAACTGGATCACCTTAATGCTTTTTCATATTATTTGTTTCTTTTCCAATCTCTTCCCTCCTTTCAGTCATGGAGGTCCTGCTGCAGAGAAAGTGATTTTTCCAGATGCGTCCTGCAACACTGGGACAGCTGGGCACTTGCTCATTGTATTCTTTTTTCCCTGCTGGTGAGGTTGCTGCCACCTGATAGTTCAGCCCTGTGCAGTGTTGCCTTGAGTGGGGGTTGGTGCTGGCAAAGTTCTAATTACCATCTTTGCTGTGTCCAAACTATTTTCTTTAACTTTGCTCCAGTGGCATTCTGGAGTCCTCCCTCAGCAAAGCTGGACTTCTGCAATGTATATCTTATCCCTGTGTGTCTCCCCAGGTCAACACTCTGCAGATTTTTCCCCCAATCTAAGTGAGAGGGGTTGGGGAAGGTTCACTGGTCCTCTGGTTCCACAGCACATACCAAGGTCTGCATGCCTATTACCAGATGAACCAATAGTAAAACTGTTCTTGGGTCCCTCTGCACATGGTGTTGGATCCCAAATCTCCCACAAAGATATTATTTTTTGTGGATGAATGTCTAATTATTTCTTGAAAAAAGAGCTCAAAAAGGAGAATGTCTTACACTACTATCATGCTGGTGTCACTCCTATTTGTCCATGTATGCACTTTTGCAGAGAACTTTAGATTTGCATTTGCCTTTGAGTTACTGTCTAGAGTCTTTTAATTTCAACTT
>NW_020838050.1:1086170-1127716 GCF_003676395.1 Aethalodelphis obliquidens | reverse complement strand
CTATATATATATATATATATATATATAGCAGGCAGGTCTAGTGGTAATGAACTCTCTCAACTTTTGTTTATCTGGATAGTCTTGACATTTTGCTTATGTTTAAATTACATTTCAGTCAAATATACAATTTACAGTTGACAGAGTTGGTTTTTTTTCTTTATTTACTTTAAATTTAAACTTCGTTTACTTTAAATCTCACAGCCTTCCATTGTACAAAGTTTTTCCTGAGGTAGCTGCTGATAATTTTATTTAGGGATCTTTGTATGTGATTAGTCACTTTTTTTTCTTGCTTTTTTCAACATTCTCTGTCTTTGGCTTTATACAATTTTATAATAATTTGTCTCAGTGTGGGTTTGTTTGGATTCTTCCTACCTGGATTGATTGAAATTCTTTTATTTGTAGATATATGTCATCCCTCAAATAAAGAAGTTGTTGGCCATTGTTTCATCAAATAAGCTCTTGGATTATTTTTCATTCTCTTCTCCTTCTGGGGATTTCATAATGCAAATATTCCTCTTGATGGTATCTTGTAATTCTCTTAGGCTCTGTTGTTGTTTTTCTTTCATTCTTGAGACTCAGTCATTTCAAATGGTCTGTCCTCAAGTTCACTGATGCTTTTTTGTTCATGTTCTAGTCAGTTTTTTAATCCTTCTAGTGAGTGGTACAAGTTCCATATTATTATTTTTAGTTCCAGAATTTCAGCTTTTTAAATATATATATATATATATATATATATATATATGTATATATACATGCCTTTGTTATTTTCATTTTGTTCATATGTCATTTTTTTCTAATTTCATTTTGTTCTTTGTGTTTTCCTTCAGTTCTTTGGGTATATTTTAAACCATTGTTTTAAAGTCTTTGTCTAGTATCTCAGAAACCTGTGTTTCTTTAGGGTTTCTGGATAATTATTTTGTTTCTTTGAATAATCCACATTTTACATTTTTTATTGTAAGCCTTGTGATGATTTGTTGAAAATTTTAAATTTGTAAAAAGAACCTCCTCTCCTAGCCTTTTCAGGCTGACTTTGCAGTAGAAGACCTTCACTAATCAGACTGGCATGAAAAATTTCTCAGGTCTTTTCTAGGAAAGCATTTTCCCTCTCGTGTGTGTGTATGAGTTTGTGTGTTTTCCCCACCCCCTTCCCCCAATATGCACAATTGCTTTTAAATGTCTTAATTTCCCTAAGTGTCTCTTTTTTGCTTCTTTTGAAGTCTTAGATACTTTATTCCATTTCTCAGCATGTAATATTTTGCCACCAAGCATCTGCTTGTCTGTATGTCCCCTGCAGACTTCACATGCTGCAGCATCCACTACTGATTTCTCTGGCTTTTACAAGCCTTAGATCTGAGTTATGCTGAGCCATTCACATCTGAGGTGTGTGTCAGTTTAGATAGAATTCTGTCCCACAGGAGCTCTCAAACAGCCTAAAATGCTTCAAACATGTTCCACTCTTTTCCTTCCAACCAGAAGGAGAAATCAGAATTGGCCAGTTTCCTTCTGACTGCACATCACATTATGGAAGGGGTGGCTCAAAACTGAGCAAAATTGTTACTAAAATTTCTCCTATTTGGACTGTGGATTTTTATTTTTTATTTAAATAAATAAAATGTATTTATTTAATAAATAATAAAAATTTATTTTTATTTATTTATTTTTATTTTATTTTAGTCAATGTGTTGTCTACTTGCTGTTTCCTTGGAGGAATGAGGGCCTGGAGCTTTCTAGTCCATCATCTTGCTGACATTATTCCAATTTTGAAAAAATGTAAAGGTCACAGAACAACTGAATTTTCTCCATTGATTAGTAAGATTGCTACATTTGAATTATTTTTATGAATCCCTTGTTACTGTGTGAAGCAAAAGCATGGATTTTATTTATTTATTTATTTTATTTATGGATTTTATTCCTGGCATCTCTTTCAAACTCCAAAGCTGCATTTTCTATAACTTTTGGGGTATAATCAGTCTGCCTCTCTCTGTGGCATTTTGCTTGGCTTATCTAAAGATTAACTCATCATGTTCCTATAAAACTGACTACTACCTCTGAATACCTATCTTGCTTAATGAAATAGCCAGTCTCCACATACTCAACCTCAGCATTTTACTATCATTCTGTAATTTTTCTTTTTCCTTGGCTTCCTCTATCCCAGTCCCACATCCTCCTATAATTATGGAATTTTAGAGGTCCAAAGAGGAAATTTTAGAGATTGTTGGATTAACCTCTTCATTTTAAGATGAGGAAACAAAGCTCCAGTGAGATAAAGATTATAGATTTTGTGACTCAAAATTCAGTGCTCTCTGACAAGAATAAGATTATTTTCTATCCAATAACTCTCATATTTGTCCCTTTTCTAACTCTTCTCCCCTACCATTGGCCTAGATCATGCTTTATTATCACATGCTTGGACCACTGCACTATCCCTCAATATATCTGTCTTCAGTTCCCCCATTCCCCTCTGTAATATGTTTCATCCTCTACTCTATAATATTCTTTATATAATAACATTTAATTCACATAACTGTTAAACCTCCCACATCTCCCAGTTTAATTTCCAAAATTTAGAACTCCATATTTGCTGAATTAATGAATTATTTCCTTTCTGTGTTCTAAACCCCACATTCAATTCCCTTCTCTGTCCTTTTTCATATTCTTGATATGACTTAGGCTTTCTTTATATTTATTTTATTCATTTATTTGGTTGCACTGGCTCTTAGTTGTGACATGTATGCTCCTTAGATGTGGCATGCAAACTCTTAGTTTCTGCATGCACGTGGGATCTAGTTCCCTCACCAGGGATCGATCAGGCCCCCTGCTTTTTGAATGCAGAGTCTTATCTACTGCACAACAAGGGAAGTCCCAGTCTATCTTCTCATATATAACTAACCTATTATTTATCATCTTGCTCCAATCTCATCTCTTTTTGAAACCTCTGTGATTGTGTATTTCCATTTTCAAATTCTGTAGCATTTATTGCCTATATTTCTTTTCTAGTACTTAGAATAAGCAGGCTTTCAGTGCAAATACATTTGCTTGTGTCTTTAACTACCTGGTCAATTCTTGAATGTAAGAACCATAACATACCCCACTTGGAAACTCTCTCATCCTTTGGCATGGTGCAATGTTCAGACTAGGCTCATAATATTTTGTTAATTGCTGACTTACATGAAAAAACACTATACAAATGTTGAATGAGTCAATAAGTTAATTATTTCTACATCCTCAGAATATTCAATAGCATAAGTTTATCAGATGCTTAACACAATGTGAAAAGAGGCTGAAACAACCTACCCAGTCTACTTCCCTGGCACTAAAGGGACATGAAATTATTTCCAGTTACTCCATCATGATTTTCTGCACCAAAAAGAAACTCATCCATGTATTTCCACAATCCTCTGCTTATTCTTTTACAGGAAGAATTTTCAACAGTGCCATTTTTTAAACCAAGATCTTCGCAAAGACTTCCAATCTGAACTAATTCTTATTTTTTAAACAAATATATATAGCAGCATTATTTATAATAACTAAAAAGGGGAAACAACCCACATGTTCATCAACCGTTGAATGGTAAATGAAATTAGCACTATCCATACAAGGGAATAGTGTTACAGCCACAAAAAGGGAGGCCACTCTGATAGTGTATATATGTCTATGTTACAACATGGATGAACCTTGAAAACTTCATGCAAAGTGAAAGAAGGCAGACATAAAACACCACACATATTGTATGCTTCCATTTAATGGCACGTCCAGGGTAGGCAAATTCATAGAGACATAAAATAAATTAGTGCTTTCCAGGGGCTGTTTGTAGGGAGAATAAGGAATGACTGCTAACTGGCACAGGGTTACATTCTGGGATGATGAAACTACTTTAAAATTGATTGTGATGATAGTTGCCCAACCCTGTGAATGTACTAAAAACCACTGAGTTGTGCACTTCAAAATGGTGAATTTCATGGAAGTAATGTTATTTCAATGTTTGAAAAAGGACTCGGGTAAGTGGGCATGCTGGTATAGATATACTATGTAAGGTCAGAAAACCCACCAGATGACTGATCCATAGAAGGACGTAGAGGATATATCATCTACCAAAGCAATAAAGAATGTGTTGGTGAAAAGACACAAAAATCACTATGAAGTTCAGTAGCATCTTTCTTTTGCAGGCTGGACTGATTATGGTAGGCAATGCTGTTATAAAACTGACTTCCTTATTAGCAGTGGAGTTAATACAACCAGAAATAATTGAACCAGATGGCATCCCAAAAGTGTCAGAAACCATGTGGATGCAATTATGATAATAAGTGGCAAGATCAAAGTGGCAACTAGGGGGCCCTGACCTGCAGAGAGTTATGGAGATAATTAATAAAACATGGTGTCACTTGCTGAAAAATAGATGGGCAGCCAATAAGGGTACTACTCAGTTTGTACAAGCAAAAGAAAACAAAGAGGGTGGAGGGAATGGCACTATTTGGGAGCAAAGTTTCTTTTTTTCCCCCATCCCTAATTTTATTTATTTATTTATTTGTTTGTTTGTTTATTTAACATCTTTATTGGAATATAATTGCTTTACAATGTTGTGTTAGTTTCTACTGTATAACAAAGTGAATAAGTTATATGTATACATACATCACCATATCCACTCCCTTTTGCACCTCCCTCCCACTCTCCATATTCCACCCCTCTAGGTGGTCAATAAGCACCAAGGTGATCTGCTACGCAGCTGCTTCCCACTAGCTATATAATTTACAGTTGGTAATGTATATATGTCAATGCTACTCTCTCACTTCATCCCAGCTTACACTTGCCCCCACCCCCATGTCCTCAAATCCATTCTCTACATCTGTGTCTTTATTCCTGTCCTGCCTCTAGGCTCATCAGAACGATATTTTTTAGATTCCATATATATGTGTTAGCATACGGTATTTGTTTTTGTCTTTCTGACTTACTTCACTCTGTATGACAGACTCTAGGTCCATCCACCTCACGTTAACAACTCAATTGCATTTCTATATATGGCTGAGTAATGGTCCATTGTATATTTGTGTCACATGTTCTTTAACCATTCATCTGTCAATGGACATTTAGGTTGACTCCATGTCCTGGATATTGTAAATAGTTGTGCAATGAACATTGCAGTACATGTCTCTTTTTGAATTATTGTTTTCTGAGGGTTTATGCACAGTAGTGGGATTACTGGCTTGTATGGTAGTTCTAGTTTAATTTCTAAAGGAACCTCCATACTGTTCTCCATAGTGGCTGTATGAGTTTACATTCCCAACAGTTCAAGAGAGTTCCCTTTTCTACACACCCTCTCCAGCATCTATTGTTTGTAGATTTTTGATGATGGCCATTTTGACGGGTGTAAGGTGATACCACATTGTGGCTTTGATTTGCATTTCTCTAATGATCAGGGATGTTGTGCATCCTTTCATGTGTTTGTTGGCAATCTGTATATCTTTTGTGGATAAATGTCTATTTAGGTCTTCTGCCCATTTTGGGGTTGGGTTGTTTTCTTTGATATTGACCTGCATGAGCTGCTTGTATATTTTGGAGATTAATCCTTTGTCAGTTGCTTTGTCTGCAAATATTTTCTCCCATTCTGAGGGTTGTCTTTTGGTCTTGTTTATGGTTTTGTTTTCTGTTCAAAGATTTTAGGTCTCATTAGTTTCCACTTATTTATTTTTGTTTTTATTTCCATTTCTCTAGGAGGTGAGGCAAAAAGGGCTTTCCTGTGCTTTATGTCATAGAGTGTTCTGCCTATGTTTTCTTCTAAGATTTTTACAGTGTCTGGCCTTACATTTATGTCATTAATCCATTTTGAGATTGTTTTTGTGCATGGTGTTAGAAAGTGTTCTAATTTCATTCTTTTAAATGTAGCTGTCCTATTTTTCCAGCACCACTTGTTGAAGACGCTGTCTTTTCTCCATTGTATATTCTTGCCTCTGTTATCAAAAATAAGATGACCATATGTGTGTGGGTTTATCTCTGGACTTTATATCCTGTTCCATTTACCTATATTTCTGTTTTTGTGCCAGTACCATACTGTCTTGATTACTGTAGCTTTGTATTATAGTCTGAAGTGAAAGATCTTGATTCCTCCTGCTTCTTTTTTCTTTCTCAAGATTGCTTTTCCTATTCAGGGTCTTTGTGTTTTCATACAAATTGTAAAATATTTTGTTCTAGTTTTGTGACAAATGCCATTTGTAGCTTGATTGAGGTTGCATTGAATCTGTAGCTTGCTTTGGTTAATATAGTCATTTTCACAATATTTGTTCTTCCAATCCAAGAACATGCTATATCTCTCCATCAGTTTGTATCATCTTTAATTTCTTTCATCAGTGCTTTATAGTTTTCGGCATACAGGTCTTTTGTTTCCCTAGGTGGGTTTATTCCTAGGTATTTTATTCTTTTTGTTGCAATGGTAAATGGGAGTGTCTCCATAATTTCTCTTTCAGATTTTTCATCATTAGTTTATAGGAATGCAAGAGATTTCTGTGCATTAATTTTCTGTCTTGCTACTTTACCAAATTCATTGATTAGTTCTTTTAGTTTTCTAGTAGCATCTTTAGGACACTCTATGTATAGTATCATGTCATCTGCAAACAGTGACAGTTTTACTTCTTCTTTTCCAATTTAGATTCTTTTATTTCTTTTTCATCTCTGAAGGCCGTGGCTAATACTTCCAAAACTGTGTTGGATAATAGTGGTGAGATTGGGCACCCTTGTCTTGCTCCTGATTTTAGAGTAAATGGTTTCAGTTTTTCACCATTGAGAATGATGTTGGCTGTGTGCTTGCCATATAGGGCCTTTATTATGTTGAGATATGTTCCCTCTATGTCCAGTTTCTGGAGAGTTTTTATCATAAATGGGTGTTGAATTTTTTTAAAAGCTTTTTCTGCATCTATTGAGATTATCATATGTTTTTTGTCCTTCAATTTGTTAATATTGATTTGCATATATTGAAGAATCCTTGCATTCCTGGGAAAAACTCCACTTGAACATGGTGTATGTTCCTTTTAATGTGCTGTTGGATTCTGTTTGCTACTCTTCTCTTGAGGATTTTTGCTTCTATGTTCATCAGTGATATTGGTCCATAGTTTTCATTTTTTGTGACAGCTTTGTCTTGTTTTGGTAACAGGGTGATGGTGGACTCATAGAATGAGTTTGGGAGTGTTCCTCCCTCTGCTGTATTTTGGAAGTGTTTGAGAAAGATAGGTCTTAGGTCTTCTCTAAATATTTGTTAGAATTCACCTCTGAAGCAATCTAGTCCTGGGCTTTTTTTGTTGGAAGAGTTTAATCACAGTTTCAATTTCAGTGCTTGTGATTGGACTTTTCATATTTTCTATTTCTTCCTGATTCAGTCTCAGAAGGTTATGCTTTTCTAAGAATTTATTTATTTCTTCCAGGTGGTGCATTTTATTGGCATATAGTTTCTTGTAATGTCTCTCATGATGCTTTGTATTTCTGTAGTGTCAATTATTCTCTTTTTTCATTTCTAATTCTGTTGATTTGAGTCTTCTCCCTTTTTTTCAATGAGTCTGGCTAATTGTTTATCAATTTTGTTTATCTTCTCAAAGAAACACCTTTTAGTTTTATTGATCTTTTCTATTGTTTCCTTCATTTCATTTTCATTTACTTCTTATTGATCTTTATGTTTTCTTTTCTTCTGCTAGCTTTTTTGTTGTTGTTCTTCTTCTTTCTCTAATTGCTTTAGGTGTAAGTTTAGGTCGTTTATTTGAGATGTTTCTTGTTTCTTGAGGTAGGATTTTATTGCTATAAACTTCTCTCTTAGAGCTGTTTTTGTTGTATCTCATAGGTTTTGGGCAGCTGTGGTTTCATTTTCATTTGTTTCTAGGTATTTTTTGATTTCCTCTTTGATTTCTTCAGTAAACTCTTGGTTATTTAGTAGTGTATTGTTTACACACAATGTATTTGTATATTTTATAGTTTTTTTCCCTGTAATTGGTATCTAGTCTCATAGCATTGTGGTTATAAAAAATACTTGGTATGATTTCAATTTTCTTAAATTTACCAAGGCTTGTTTTATGATCCAAGATATGATTTATCCTGTTGAATGTTCCATGAGCACTTGAGAAGAAAATTTATTCTTTTGTTTTGGATGGAATGTCCTATAAATATCTATTAAATCCATCTGGTCTAACATATCATTTAAAGCTTGTGTTTTCTTATTTATTTTCATTTTGGATGATCTGTCCATTGGTGAAAGTGGGGTGTTAAATTCCCCTACTATCATTATGTTTGTCAATTTCCTCTTTTATGGCTATTAGCATTTGTCTTATGTATTGAGGTGCTCCTATGTTGGGTGCATAAATATTTACAGTTGTTATATCTTCTTCTTGGATTGATCTCTTGATCATTATGTAGTGTCCTTCTTTGTCTCTTGTAATAGTCTTATTTTAAAGTCTATTTTGTCTGCTATGAGTATTGCTACTCCAGCTTTCTTTTGATTACAATTTGAATGTAATATATTTTTCCATCCCATCACTTTCAGTCTGTATGTATTCCTAGGTCAGAAGTTTGTCTCTCATAGACAACATATATATGGGTCTTGTTTTTTTATCCATTCAGCCAGTCTGTGTTTTTGGTTGGAGCATTTCATCCATTTACATTTAAGGTAATTATCATTATATATGTTCTTATTACCATTTTTTAAATTTTGGGGGGTTTGTTATGGTAGGTCTTTTCCTTCTCTTGTGTTTCCTGCCTAGAGAAGTTCCTTTAGCATTTGTTGTAAACGTGGTTTGGTGGTGCTGAATTCTCTTAGCTTTCACTTGTCTGTAAAGATTTTAATTTCTCCATTAAATGTGAATGAGATCCTTGCTGGGGAGAGTAATCTTGGTTGTAGGTATTTCCCTTTCATCACTTTAAATATGTCCTGCCAGTCCCTTCTGGCTTGCAGAGTTTCTGCTGAAAGGTCAGCTGATAACCTTATGGGGATTCCCTTGAATATTATTTGCTGCTTTTCCCTTGTTGCTTTTAATACTTTTTCTTTGTATTTAATTTTTGATAGTTTGATTAATATGTGTCTTGACGTGTTTCTCCTTGGATTTATCCTGTATGGGACGCTCTGTGCTTCCTGGACTTGCTTGACTCTTTCCTTCACCATGTTAAGGAAATTTTTGAGTATAATCTCTTCAAATATTTTCTCAGACCCTCTCTTTCTTTTCTTCTACTGGGACACTTATAATTCGAATGTTGGTGTGTTTAATGTTGTCCCAGACGTCTCTGAGACTGTCCTCAATTCTTTTCATTCTTTTTTCTTTATTCTTTTTTGTGGCAGTAATTTCCACTATTTTATCTTCCATGCCTTTTCTCCCTTCTTCTGCCTCAGTTATTCTGCTATTGATTCTTCTTAGAGTATTTTTAATTTCATTTATTGTGTTGTTGATAATTGTTTGTTTGCTTTTTAGTTCTTCTAGGTCCTAGTTAAACGTTTCTGTTTTTTTCCCTTCTATTTCTGTATTCTGGATCATCTTTACTATCATTACTCTGAATTATTTTTCAGGTAGACTGCCTCTTTCCTATTCATTTGTTTGGTCTGGTGGGGTTTTACCTTGCTCCTTCATGTGCTGTGTATTTCTGTCTTCTCATTTTGCTTAACTTACTGTGTTTTGCATCTCCTGTTTGCAGGCTGCAGGTTCTTAGTTCCCAGTTTTTTTGGTGTCTGCCCCCAGTGGGTGAGGTTGGTTCAGTTGCTTGTGTCAGCTTCCTGTTGGAGGGGACTGGTACCTGTGTTCTGCTGGGTGGGGCTTGATCTTGTTTTTCTGGTGGGCAGGACCACTACGGTGGTGTGTTTTGGGGTATCTGAGAAGTTAGTATGTCTTTTGGCAGCCCCTCTGCTAATGGGTGTGGTTGTATTTCTGTCTTGCTAGTTCTTTGGTATGAGTCTTCCAGGAATGGGGCTTGCTGGCCCTTGGGTGGAGCTGGGTCTTTGTGTTGGGACAGATATCTCTGGTAGAACTCAGGCCAATTGATATCAGATGGTGCTGGGAGGTTTCTGCTTCTCCAGTGTCCTGGACTCAGCCACCTCGGGTTCTCAGGCCCAACACCTGGCTGGAGCACAAAGACCCTGCCAACCACATGGCTCAGAAGAAAAGTAAGAAAAAAAATACAAACAAATAGAACCACAAACCAAATGGTAAATGCAAACCTAAACAGACAAAATCACTCAAGTAAACATACACATACTCACAAAAATTAAAAAAGGAAAAAAGTGTTAAAAATATAATAAAATAAAAATAATAAAAATTAAAAAAGGAAGAGAGTAACCAAACCAATAAACAAATCCACAGATGATAACAAGCACTAAAACCTAAGCAAAGATAAACATAAAACCAAAAGCAAATCAGATACAGAAAGCAAACCCCAGTTCTACAGTTGCTCTTATAGACTACCTTCTCAATTTTGGGAATATTTGTTGTCTATTCATGTATACCACAGATGCAGCATTTATCAAGTTGACTGTGGGAATTTAATCTCTGCTCCTGAGGATTCATAGATAAATTTCCCTTTCTCTTCTTTGGTCTCACAGCTCCTGGGGTTCAGCTTTGGTTTTGACCCTGCCTCTGCATTTAGGCCACCCTCAGAGTCTTTTCTCCACTCAGACAGGAGGGAGTTAAAGCAGTGGCTGATTATTGTCCTCTTGCTCACTCAGGCCAGGGAGAGGGAGGGGTATGGTAGTCATAATTGGAATGCAGGACGAGCCTGCAGTGGCAGAGACCGACGTGACATTGCATCAGCCTTGAGGTGCACCTTCTGTTCTCCTGGGGAAGTTGTTTCTGGATCATGGGATGCTGGCAGTGGCATGCGGCACAGGCTCCTGGGGCTTGGGTGTGGATAGTGACTTGTGCTTGCACACAAGATTCTTGGTGTCAGTGGCAGCAGCTTTAGCGTTTCACTCCTGTCTCTGGGGTCCAAACTGATAGCTGCGGCACATGTCTGTCTCTGGAGCTCGCTTAGGCATTGCTCTGCCTTCTGTGGGCATACTGGGAAGGAATCCCCTCTCCTCACGCACCCTGAAACAAAGGTTTCTTGCCTCTCCAGAAGGTCCAGATTTTTCCTGGACTCCACCCTAGGCAGCTGTCCCCTTTCAGGCTGTCTTTATGCAGTCAACCCCAGCCCTCTCCCTGGGGTCTGACCTCTGAACCCTGAGCCTGAGTTCCCAGCCTGCACCCACCCCGGTGGGTGAGCAGACAACCATCTCAGTTTGGTGAGTGTTGGTTGGCACTGATCATTTGTGTGGGAGTCTCTCTGCTTTGCCCTCTGCACCCCTGTTGCTGCACTCACCTCCATGGCTCTGAAGCTTCTTCCCCACTCACCCTCCTTCCCCACCAGTGAAGGGGCTCCCTAGTGTGTGGAAACTTTTCCTCCTTCACAGCTCCTTCTTAGAGGTACAGTTCCCATCCCTATTCTTTTGTCTCTGTTTTTTCTTTTTTCTTTTGCCCTACCCAGGTAAGTGGAGATTTTCTTGCCTTTTGGGAAGTCTGAGGTCTTCTGCCAGCATTCAATAGGTGTTCTGTAGGAATTGTTCCACATGTAGATGTATTTTTGATGTATTTGTGTGGAGGAAGGTGATCTCCACGTCTTAATCTTCGGCCATCTTGAAGGTCTCTGACCTAATGCTTTTTGCTGATTCCCCTTGGGGTCTGTGGATTCTTTGGCTGCCTCTAATTGTTCCCACATGCAGCATACTAAACGCTCCTGCAAGGAAGTGGTGCCAAATTTCTCAAGTGAGAGTTTCCTTGTCACCACTCCTACTGCCATTTCCCTAAGTTATTTGGAACTCAGCCATAGAGTGGCACAGATTATGATTTAGTTCTCTTGCCCTCAGGGACCAAATTTGTTATTGGCAATTTAGAAAGGAAAAGGAAGAGGAGAATGAACTAAATTCTCAGCCAATTTTCTAGGAATCAGCAAATCTAGTTTCTACTACATGCCATTGTTCCCAGCTTTGCCCTTAGAATGTTATTCTGGCAATGTTAACAATGCATAATTTCCCTTGTCAAACATTTTATTTATTTGATTATGTTTAGACAGCTCTGAAGCTATAGTTTATTTTATTTTCCCCCAGTGTTACTGAAACTGTTTGTTTTCTTCATACTCAGTTTACATTGTATATTAAAAAAACAACACTAACCAAAGTATTGAAAGACCTGTTTCAAGATTACTTCTTTACTAATATTTCCTCTCTACAAGCTAATTCAACAAGAAATTATCTTTGTACAAACATCTAAACTGACTTTTAATTTCCAGTGGTTGGTAAGAAGGCCAACATGTGCCTTACACAGTAGTGTTTGCTTACATAAACCTACATAGTTTTCTATTGTTCTAGGAACTGTTTGTGCATATATAAAGTTCCAATTATTTCAGACCTCCTGTTTACAATGATGTCTAATGGAGTTATTTTTCTGCCACAGCTTGAATTGCATTTTTTCAGATGGTCACAATAAGTAACATATTCTTATGGATCATCTATGCTATTAAAATGCATTATTGTATTTCCATAATGGGCATTTTCCTATAAGGATATAAAAGATGGTCCTTCGCATGCTATTAAAATGAAAACATATGACTCACTGCCCTTATTTTAAAAGAGGCATTGAATAAAATCTGTAGCCTACTATATCTAGTGTGTGATTGAAGTAATAATCTAGAGAAAGAACTAAATAACACCAAAATAATTTTACTCACCATCTTCCCAAAATATTTGAATTATATAACATAAAATTCAGTTACCATCTGTTCCAAAGTTTAAGATAGATCATTAACATTCAGAGTTGTTGGAATATTAATTATTACAGTATTGAACCTGGCATAACACATGGCTCCCTGAAGTCTAATCATAATTGCTGGAAAAAATTCCTGAAAAGAAAACTTCCAGTCATAGTCTGTTCAGGATTCTATAACAAAAATACAATATATTGGGTAGGCTGTGAACAACAGAAACTTATTTTTCATAGTTTTTGTGTCTGAGAAATCCAATTTTATGTTGCTGGCAGATAATGTCAGATGAAAACCCATTTTCTGGTTCATAGATGGCTGAATTTTCACTGCCTCCTCTTATAGCAAAAGGAACAAGAATCTTACTATGGCTTCTTTTATAAGGGTACTAATCTTCATTCGTGAAAACTGCCCTCATGATTTAACCACCTCCCAAAAACTCCATCTCTAAACAACATCATGTTGGGGAATAGGTCTCAACATATGAATTGTGAAGGGACAAAAATGTTCAGTCCATACACTCTCCTCAAGTAATTTTCTGTTCAAGGAGTTATAGTGGGTCCTTGTTTAATCAATAAAATTTCAAAAATTTTGTTCATTTTTAAGGCCCATTTTCTTCTTATTCCATCATTTCTATTTAACTGTATTTCACACTCACCTCCAAAGCAAGCTATTGTATCTAGTCAGATAAAGTTTCTCATGCATTTCATGCTAATTACAACCTCCATGCCTTAATCACCCTGTGCTTAAGGCTGAATATCTTCCTTCAATTGCCAATATTTAAAATATATTAATATTTCAAGTTCCAGCTGAATCCCGATTCTTTCTACAGAATCGTTCCAGAATTTACTTTAGTATAAACTATACTTTTTATAAGCTACTATTAACATAGATTTATTTTTTAACTATTTTATTGGAGTATAATTGCTTTACAATGGTGTGTTAGCTTCTGCTGTATAACAAAGTGAATCAGCTATATATAGAGATATATACTCTCCCTCTTACACCTCCTTCCCCTCTCCCTATCCCACCACTCTAGGTGGTCAAAAAGCACCGTGCTGATCTCCCTGTGCTATACAGCTTCTTCTCATGAGCTATCTATTTTACATTCAGTAGTGTATACATGTCAATGCTACTTTCTCACTTCGTCCCAGCTTATGCTTCTACCCCCTGTGTCCTCAAGTCCATTCTCTACCTCTGTGTCTTTATTCTTGCCCTTCCCCTAGGTTCACCAGAACCATTTTTTTTTTAGATTCCATATATATGTGTTAGCATACGGTATTTGTTTATCTCTTTCTGACTTACTTCACTCTGTATGACAGAGTCTATATCCACCCACCTCACTACAAATAACTCAATTTTGTTTCTTTTTATGGCCGAGTAATATTCCATTGTATATATGTGCCACATCTTCTTTATCCATTTATCTGTCGATGGGCACTAAGGTTGCTTCCATGTCCTGGTTTTTGTAATAAGTGCTGCAATGAACATTGTGGTACTTGTCTCTTTTTGAATTATGGTTTTCTCAGAAGGTATACAGATTGCCAACAAACACATGAAAGGATGCTCAACATCACTAAACATTAGAGAAATGCAAATCAAAACCACAATGTATCATCTCACACCAGTCAGGATGGCCATCATCAAAAAATCTACAAACAATAAATGCTGGAGAGGGTGTGGAGAAAAGGTAACCCTCTTCACAGTTGGTGTGAATGTAAATTGACACAGCCATTATGGAGAACAGTAAGGATGTTCCTTAAAAATTAATAATATATCTACTATATGTCCCAGCAATACCACTTCTGGGCATATAACATAGATTTCTTAACACAACATATAATAAGTCATTGGAATTTAATCCTTACTGCTATAATTGTTCCATTTGTTTATGCCTTACATTCTTAAATGAAACATAAGTTTCTTATGAACAATAAATGTTTATGATTTTTTGTACCCATTTAACACCTAGCATATTTTTGGGTATGTAGAAAGCCTTAAATAAGATTTTGCTTAACTGGTGCTAAAATATAAATTCAACAATCCCACAAGTATATTTGGTATAAATATCCAATGGATTTTTAAACATATAGCATTTAACTACATCACTGAGATTACATACTGTCTCATTTTGTAGTAGCACACTATATATTAGTTCTTTTTAAGATGAAACAATTGTCCATAAATTACTGTAGATAATATCAGGACAGCACTTATTATTAAATTAGAAGACAATTATTCTGTATAGGCATTCTGGAAATGGTTCACAACTAAAGCATTAACTCAAATATTTAAGTAAACATTTTTACTTGGTATTTATGTGTTGAAAGTAATATTGCCATTGTTTTCTTTTGTTGTTGTTGTTTCTGTGTGTGTGTTTTGTTTGTTTTTTTAACATCTTTATTGGAGTATAATTGCTTTACAGTGTTGTGTTTGTTTCTACTGTATAACAAAGTGAATCAGCTATATGTATGCATATATTAGCATATCCCCTCCTTCTTGCATCTCCCTCTCACACTCCCTATCCCACCTCTCTAGGTGGTCACAAAGCATCAAGCTGATCTCCCTGTACTATGTAACTGCTTCCCACTAGCAATCTACTTTACATTTGATAGTGTATATATATCAAAGCTACTCTCTCACTTTGTCCCAGCTTACCCTTACCCCTCCCTCTGTCTTCAACTTCTATCTCTAGGTCTGCATGTGTATTCCTGTTAGGTTCATCAAAAACTTTTTATAATTCCAAATATATGTGTTAGCATGCAGTATTTATTTTTCTCTTTCAGACTAACTTCACTCTGTATGACAGACTCTAGGTTCATCCACCTCACTACTAATACTTCAGTTTTGTTTCTTTTTATGGCTGAGTACTATTCCATTGTATATACGTACCACATCTTCTTTATCCATTCATCTGTTGATGGACACTTAGGTTGCTTCCATGTCCTGGCTATTGTAAATAGTGCTACAGTGAACATTGTGGAACATAGCTCTTTTGGAATTATGGTTTTCTCAGAGTGTATGACCAGTAAGAGGATTGTTGGGTATATGGCAGTTCTATTTTTAGTTTTCTTAAGGAACCTCCATACTGTTTTCCATAGTGGCTGTATCAATTTACATTCCCACCAACAGTGCAGGAGGGTTCCCTTTTCTCCACACCCACTTCAGCATTTATTGTTTGTAGATTTTTTGAGGATGGTCATTCTGACCAGTGTGAGGTGATACTTCAATGTAGTTTTGATTTGCATTTCTCTACTGATTAGTGACGTTGAGCATCCTTTCATGTGTTTGTTGGCAATCTGTATATCTTCTTGGGTGAAATGTCTCTTTAGATCTTCTGCCCAATTTTGGATTGGGTTTTTGGGGTTTTTTTTATATTGAGCTGCATGAGTTGCTTGTATATTTTTGAGATTAATCCTTTGTCAGTTGCTACATTTGCAAATATTTTCTCCCATTCTGAGAGTTGTCTTTTCATCTTGTTTATGGTTCCCTTTGCTGTGCAAAAGCTTTTAACTTTCATTAGGTCCCATTTGTTTATGTTAGGTTTTATTTCCATTTCTCTAGGAGGTGGGTCAAAAAGAATCTTCCTGTGAATTATGTCATAGAGTGTTCTGCCTATGTTTTCTTCTAAGAGTTTTAGAGTGTGTGGTCTTGCATTTAGATCTTTACTCCATTTTGAGTTTATTTCTGTGTATGGTGTTTGGAAGTGTTCTAATTTGATTCTTTTACATATAGCTTGCCATTTTTCCCAGCACCACTTATCGAAGAGGCTGTCTTTTCTCCATTGTGTATTCTTTCCTCCTTTATCAGAAATAAGGTGACCATATGTGTGTGCATTTTTCTCTGGACTTTCTATCCTGTTCCATTGATCTATATTTCTGTTTTTGTGTCAGTACCAAACTGTCTTGACTACTGTAGCTTTGTCGTATAGTTTGAAGTCAGGGAGCCTGATTCCTCCAGCTCCATTTTTCTTTCTCAAGATTGCTTTGGCTATTAGGAGTCTTTTTGTTTCCATACAAATTGTTAAAATTTTGTTCTAATTCTGTAAAAAGTGCCATTGGTAGTTTGATAGAGATTACAGTTTTTTTTGTGTGTGTGTGGTATGTGGGCCTCTCACTGTTGTGGCCTCTCCCATTGTGGAGCACAGGTTCCAGACATGCAGGCTCAGTGGCCATATGCTCACGGACCTAGCCACTCCATGGCATGTGGGATCTTCCTGGACTGGGGCACCAACCTGTGTCCCCTGCATTGACAGGCAGACTCTCAACCACTGTTCCACCAGGGAAGCCCAGGGATTACATTTAATCTGTAGATTGCTTTGGGTAGTTTAGTCATTTGTCATTGTTAAGAAAAGAAAATATTTACTGTATATTCTTTTCTATGCTGAAAATACTATAGCTATTGGTCTCATCTTTATGAACTATAAGTCAATTATAAAACCCAAGAGAGGAGACTTCAGAATTAAAAGGGGAAATGTTAAGCTTCATATTTACAAAGATCTAAATTTCCTATGTAAAAAGCTGTCTCTGTGAGGTTTTCCACATATGTCAAATAATCCAATCATGAGCCATTCAGTTGGTAAGCACAAGTATCTAGATCTCAGTAAATTAAATTTCCTAAATAATATTAGAGACTTATGCTAGAATTCACCATTTTCAGTAAAATATAACTGGATATCTTAACCAGCAGTAATTCCCTGAGCCAAAATAAATTTCTTAAAGAGGCAGACTAGAGTATCTGCTACTGATATGATTTTAGAATACTCAGTGCAACAACAATATCTATGCATTGAGAGATTAATATATTCAATTAATACCTCTAATAATTTTACAAATAGTAAAATTTGATATAGTACTTATATAGTACTCCCTGACACCCATTAAAAATGGCTTAGAAACTCTCTCATTGTGAATAAGGACATTGTTAAGTTGAAGTTCTTCAACTTTCCCCAAATTATAGTTAGCAAATGCCAGTCTCAAGATATGAATCCAAGTATGTCTGCCTCCAAAGCTTATATTAAAGACAACCTTCCTGAAATATGTAGTTAATTATGCTTCAACTTATTTTTACCAGTGAAGCAGTAAGCTTTTCATCCATAGTGAGAAAGACAATTTTCCTGAAATAATTATTCAGTTATATTCAACTTGTTTTTACCAGTAGAAAAAGAAGCTTTTCTTCCCATAATGAGAAAGAAGGTTTAACTTGTATATAATTAAATTTCATAATTTGATAAGTGCATTTAACTGGACACCACCATTTAATAGTTGGAAGACCATATTGATGAAACATTTCTAGATATAAATATGGCATTGTATAACAGAACTTAAAATGTGCCTAAATTTTGGTCCAGAGATTCTACTACAAAGAATTTGTCTTTAAAAAAAAGTAACATGAATCCTTCTCAAACACTTCCAAAAAAATTGAAGAGGAACAAATACTGCTTAACTCATTTTATGATGCCAGCATTACTCTGTTACAAAAACCATACAAAGATATCACACAAAGAATAAAACTATGGGCCAATATTTCCTATGAATTTGGATGTAAAGTCCCCTGCACAAAATACTAGCAAAGTGAATGCAACAGCAAATTAAAATTATTACATACTGTGACAAACTGGGATTTATTCTAGGGATGCAAGGTATTTCAGCATATGAAAATCAATCAGTGTAATACACCTCTTCACAGAATAAAGAAAATTAAAATCACACTGTCATTTCAGTTGGTGCAGTAAAATATTTTGACAAAATACAACATACTTTCATGATAAAAATACTCAACAGACTAAGAGGAAAAGGCATTCATGGGAAACCCACAGCTAACATAATTCACAATGGAGAAAGTCTGAAAGCTTTTTCCCTAAGATCAGGAAGATGAAAGGGTTGCCCACATTAGCCACTTCTATTCAAAATTTTGCTAAATGTTCTAGACAGAGTAATGGGTTAGAAAAAGAAATAAGGTTCTAAATTGGAAAGGAATATATAATATTATCTCTGCAGCTGAAATAGTCTTATAAAGAAAAACTCAGAATCAACACACACACAAAGAATTAAGCTAATAAATAAACCCAACAAAAGGGCAGGGTACAATATCAACACACAAAAATCAATTGCATTTTTACACACTAGCAATGAAGAATCCAGCCATTGAATTTAAGTAAACATTGTCATTGCCAATGGCATCAAAAAAAAGTCATAGAAATAATTTTAACTAAGGAGATATAAGATGTGTACACTGAAAACTACAAAACATTGCTGAAATAAGTTAAAGAAGACCTAAAGTAGTGGAATGATATCCCATGTTCATTGATTGGAAAACTTAAAATCGTTAAAATAATACTACTATACAAAGTTATCTACAGATACAATGCAATGCTTATCAGAGTTTCAACAGTATTTTTGCAGAAATGAAAAAGCCAATCTTAAAGTTCATATTGAATGCAAGAGAGCCTGAATAGCCACAGCAGTCTTGAAAAAGAGAAACAAAGTTGGAAGACTTACACTTCCCACTTATAAAAGTCAGTAAAAAGCAATAATAATCAAAAGTGTGTGGTTCTAGCCTATGGATAGACATGTATATATATATATATATATATATATATATATATATATATATATATATTAATGGAATATAATTTAGTGTCTATACATAAACCCATACATCTACTGTCAATTATCTTTGATAATAGTGCAAGTATATTCTCCTTAAGAATTGTGCTTGGACAAGGGGATGTTCACAGGCAAAATAATAAGGTTGGATTCCTAGTTTACAGCATATACAAAAATTAACACAAAAAGGGTCAAAGATCTAAATGCAAGAGCTAAAACTGTAAAACTCAGAAGAAAACAGGGCAAATCTTGATGACCTTTAGTTTTCCAGTGGATTCTTGTATATAACACCTAAAACATGAACAACAAAAGAAAAATGAAAATAAATTTGCCTTCATCAAAATTATGAATTCCTGTGCATCAAAGGACACTAACAAGAGAATTAAAAAAATAAAACAACCTGCAGAATTGAATTACTGGCCTATCATATATCTGTAAATTGTATGATATATAGAATATATGAAGAACTCATAACTCAAAAGCAAATCAATCTAAACAAATAGACAAGACTTAGACATTTCTCCAAAGAAGATATACTAATGGTCATCAAGCACATGAAATGAGGCTCATCATTAGTTATTAGAGAAGCACAAATCAAATTCACAATGAGATACTCCTTTACATCAATTACAATATATATTATCCAAAAAGAAAAAAGAAAATTGCAAATGTTGGTGGTCACTCAAAATATTAAACAGAGAATTACCATATGACCTAACAATCCCATTCTTAATTATATACTCCCCCAAATTGAAAACTTGTATTTAAACAAATACTTGTACAAGAAAGTTAATAGTAGCAGTATTCTCAATAGCCAAAAGATGGAAACAACCTAAAAGTTTATCAATAAGTGAATTAATAAATAAAATATGATATATCCATACAATGGAATATAATTCAGCTATGAAAACAAATAAAATACTAGCACATGCTACAATGTGGATGAACAGCAAAACAATATGTTAAATGAAGCAATATATTAAAAAATAATATATCATATGTTTTCATTTATATGAAACATCTAGGATAGGTAAGTGCATACAGGGAGAAAACAAATTAGTGGTTGCCAGGAGCTGGAGGGAGTGGGGAATGTGGAATGACTGGTTAATGTGTCCAGGTTCTGTTTTGGTGATAATGAAAGTATTTTGGAACTTGACAGAGTTAATGGTTGCCTAACATTGTGCATGTACTAACTGTCACTGCATTGCTTACTTTAAAATGGTTAATTTTAAGTTATCTGAATTTAACTACAATGAAAAAAATATACTAAACATTTATATTTGACTTAAAAAAATACAGAACTTGTGCTCTTAAATATTTTAATTTCCTGTAAAAGAAATAAAAAGACAAATCACAGATTTGGAGAAAATATTTGCAAATCACACATATCTTAAAGGAATTTCATCCTGCATATAAAGGTAAGTCTCTCAAATCTCAATTAGATTACCCAATTAAAAATGTTCAAAACTTAATTCAGATACTCTATCAAAGAAGACATGTGGATGTTAAATTGTTACATGAAAACATATTCAGAATCACTAGTTATTAAGAAAATGCAAACAAAATCTATAATATGATACCACTACACTCATGACTATTAAAATAATTAAAATTTAAAAGATGGACCAAGCAAATGGGTAAATAAATTGTGATATTCCCATAGAAAGAAATATTCAACAGAAACAAAATAGAATAATTGAACTATAGCTACATGTAACAATATGGATAAACCTTAAAATAATTATGCTAAGTGAAAGAAACCAGACCAAAAAAGTACATATTTAATTCCATTCATAAATTTACACAAAATTCAAACTCATCAATAATAACAGAGAATAGACTAGTGGTTGACTGAGGATGAGAGTAGGTGGAGAGTGGATGTGTGGATAAGGGTAGGAAGGAGGTATTACAAGGGGCAGAAGGAAACTTTCGGAGGTGATGCTTATATATATTTTCTTGAGTGTGGTGATGCTTTCCCAGGTGTATATATGTGTCACATTTATCTAATTATACAATTTAAACATACGCAGTTTATTTTGCATCATTTATATGAAAATAAACGTCTTAAGAAATTTAGAAAAAGGGAAATATTTTCAGCAAGTATGTGTACGAACTGAACTAGGAGATTTCATATATATTGTCTCAAGACTTCCCCCCAACAGCTAAATATTAGCTTTCAAATGCACATTATTTTCTATTGTATTGATAATTCCATTGCCAAAAGAGGAGCATTAGGCAATGCTACAAAACTTCTGGGTAATTAAAATTTGAGAAAAGCTTCCCTTGTTTTTTCTTATTTTCTTTTTTCAAAATTGAATTTCATCACTTAAAATTCTTTTTACCCCCTTTCTTTTGAGAATTTCACACTTAAGAGTCCATTTAGAGTGATTTAAAATGTGTGTTTTGCTTAATAAAAAGAAGAAACTTCATTTTCCTGAGTAACATATGTGATATTTCTACAGCAAATCTTTTCAATATTAAACCAAACACAATTAAGAAATTTGTATCATTTATGTTCATTAGAAAATATTGATTTATTAAGATCATACTATGTGAAAGCCCTTATGTAGAGTGCTGAAACTAAATACATTTTCTAATCCATATAGATTTTTCTCAATAAGATGAAGTTCAATTTAGGTTGAGACAATAATAAAAATATATTGTCAAACTCTCCACTACCCCTCTAGATAATTATCATCAATAGTAAAAAAAAGTTTTAGAAAGTAAACCTACAGAAAAAATTCATCTCTTTTGTGTATGATTTTGAAGTTTTATTAAAAATTAGTATTACATTTTATACCAAAGAGATTTTGGAGTTAAGGGAATTATTATTAATAACAAAAATTAACATATACACACTCAAAAAATAAATTTATTATAATAAAATAGAATAAGAATAAAGCCTATAAAACATCCTAGAGACCCTGATACTGATTAATAAATATCATAGATCATTTAAGATCTCTATGCTTTCATATTGTTATAAGCTCTCTCTCTCTTCATGAGTCTCTTAATTCTGACTCCCATAAAAGTAATTCAACCAGTACTAAAGAAAACAACTTAGGTAGAGACCTTCAAGATGGCAGAGGAGTAAGACGTGGAGATCACCTTCCTCCCAAAAAATACATCAGAAATACATCTACATGTGGAACAATTCCTACAGAACACCTATTGAATGCTGGCAGAAGACCTCAGATTTCCCAAAATGCAAGAAACTCCCCACATACCTGGGTAGGGCAAAAGAAAAAAGAAAAGACAGAGACAAAAGAATATGGACAGGACCGGCACCTCTGGGAGGGAGCTGTGAAGGAGGAAAAGTTTCCATACACTAGGAAGCTCCTTCACTGGCATAGATAGGGGCTGATGGGGGGAACAGTTCGAAGCCATGGAGGAGAGCACAGCAACAGGGGTGCAGAGTGCAAAGTGGAGAGAATTCAGCACAGAGGATTGGTGCTGACAAGCACTCACCAGACTGAGAAGCTTCTCTGCTCACCTGCAAGGGGGAGTGGGGGTTGGGATCTGAGGTTCCAGCTTTGGAGGACAGATCCAAGGGAGAGGACTGGGGTTGGCTGGGTGAACACAGCATGAAGGGGGCTACTGCACCACAGCTAGCTGGGAGGGAGTCCGGGAAAAAGTCTGGACTTTTCTAGAGTCAAGAGACAATTGTTTTGGGGTGTTCAAGGAGAGGGGATTCAGAACACCACATAAACGAGTTACTGAGATGGGTGTGAGCCATGGCTATCAGCGTGGACACCATAGAAGGGTATGAAACTCTAAGGTTGCTGCTGCAGCCACCAATAAGCCTGTGTACAAGCACAGGTCACTATCCACACCTCCCCTACTGGAGACTGTGCCGATTGCCACTGCCAGGGTCCCGTGATACAGGGACAACTTCCCCAGGAGAACACACAGTGTGCACCAGGCAGTTGCAATGTCACACTGGCCTCTGCCGCCTCAGGCTCACCGCACATTCCAAACCAATCCCTACCCCCCAGCCTGAGTGAGCCAGAGTCCCCTAATCAGATGCTACTTTAACCGGGTCCTGTCTGAGTGAAGAACAGACACCCTCAGGTGACTTAAAGCAGAGGGGATTACAAAATCCAAAACTAAACCCCAGGAGCTGTGCGAACAAAAAAGAGAAAGGAAAATTTCTCCCAGCAGCCTCAGGAGCAGAAGATTAAATCTCCACAATTAACTTGATGTACCCTGCACTTGTGGAATACCTGAATAGACAAAGAATCATCCCAAAATTGAGGCGGTAGACTTTGAGAGCAACTGTAGACTTGGGGTTTGCTTTCTGCATCTAATTTATTTCTGGTTTTATGTTTATTGAAGTTTAGTATTTAGAGTTTATTATCAATCGTAGATTTGTTTATTGATTTGGTTGTTCTCTTCCTCCTTTTTTAAAAATATATACATATATATATTTTTTCCATTTTTCTCTTTTAAGGAGTGTGTATGTGTATGCTTCTTTGTTTGATTTTGTCTATATAGCTTTGCTTTCACCATTTGGCCTAGGGTTCTGTCTGTCTGTTATTTTCTTCTTTTTTTTAGGATAGTTTTTTTCTTTTTTCTTAGGATATTTTTTAGCACTACTTATCATTGGAAGATTTGTTTTTTGGTTTGGTTGCTCTGTTCTTTCTTTCTTTATTTTATTTTATTATTACTTTTAAAATTTTTAATTTTTAATAATTAGTTTTAAATTTTTATTTTAATAACTTTAAAAGTTTTCTTTTATTGTTTATTTCTTTCTTATTTTCTTTGTTTCTTTTTCTTTCTTTCTTTCTTCATTCTTTCTTTTTTCTCCCTTTTCTTCTGAGCCATGTGGCTGACAGGGTCTTGGTCCTCCAGGAGGGTGTCAGGCCTGAGCCTCTGAGGTGGGAGAGCTGAGTTCAAGACATTGGTCCACCAGAGACCTCCCAGCTCCAGGTAATACCAAACAGCAAGAGTGCTAACAGAGATCTCCATCTGAATGCTAAGACCCAGGTCCACTCAATGACCAGCAAGCTTCAGTGCTCAACACCCCAAGCCAAACAAATAGCAAGACAGGAACACAACCCCAGCCATTAGCAGAGAGGCTGTCAAAAATCATAAGGTCACCAAGACCCCAAATCACACCACCAGACGTGGTCCTGCCCACAAGAAAGATAAGATCCAACCACATCCACCAGAACACAAGCACCAGTCCCTCCACCAGGAAGGCTACACAACTCATGAAACCAACCTTAGCCACTGGGGACAGACACCAAAAACAATGGGAACTACAAACCAGCAACCTGTGAAAAGGAGACACCAAACAGAATAAGTTAAGCAAAATGAGAAGATAGAGAAACACACATCAGATGAAGGAGCAAGGAAAAAACCCACCAGACCAAATAAATCAAGAGGAAATAGGCAGTCTACCTGAAAAAGAATGCAGAATAATGAAAGTAAAGATGATCCAAAATTGTAGAAATAGAAGGAAGAAAATACAAGAAACATTTAACAAGGACATAGAAGAATGAAAGAGCAAACAAACAGTGATGAACAACACAATAAATGAAATAAAAATTTCTCTAGAAATAATCAATAGCAGAATAACTGAGGCAGAATAACAGATAAGTGACCTGGAAGATAAAATAGTGGAAATAACTACTGCAGAGCAGAATAAAAAAAAAAGAATGAAAAGAATTGAGGACAGGCTGAGAGACTTCTGGGACAACATTAAAAGCACCAACATTCGAATTATAGGGGTTCCAGAAGAAGAAGAGGAAAAGAAGGACTGAGAAAGTATTTGAAAAGATTATAGTTGAAAATCTCCCTAATATGGGAAAGGAAATAGTTAATCAAGTCCAGGAAGTGCAGAGAGTTCCACACAGGAAAAATCCAAAGAGAAACATGTGAAGACTCTTATTAATCAAATTACCAAAAATTAACTACAAAGAAAAAGTGTTAAAATCAGCAAGGGAAAAGAAACAAATAACGTACAAGGGAATCCTCATAAGGTTAACAGCTGACCTTTCAGCAGAAACTCTGCAAGCAAGAAGGGACTGGAAGGACATATTTAAAGTGATGAAAGGGGGAAAAAAAACTACAACCAGGATTACTGTACCCAGCAAGGATCTCATTCAGATTCCATGCAGAAATTTAAACCTTTACAGATGAGCAAAATCTAAGAGAATTCAGCACCACCAATCCAGCTTTACAACAAATGCTAAAGGAACTTCTTTAGGCAGGAAACACAATACAAGGAAACGACCTAAAATAACAAACCCAAAACAATAAGAAAATGGTAAAAGGAACATGCATATTGATAACTACCTTAAATTTAAATGGATTAAATACTCCAAGCAAAAGACGTAGACTGGCTGAATGGATACAAAAAGAAGACACGTATATATGATGTCTACAAGAGACCCACGTCAGACCTAGGGACACATACAGACTGAAAGTGAGGGGATGGAAAAAGATATTCCATGCAAATGGAAATGTAAAGAAAGGTGGAGTAGCAATTCTCATAACAGAAAAAAAGACTTTAAAATAAAGACTATTACAAGAGATAAAGAAGGACAATATAAATTCATAAAGGGATCAAGCCAAGAAGAAGATATAACAATTGTAAATATTTATGTACCCAACATAGGAGGACCTCAATACATAAGGCAAATGGTAAAAGCCATAAAAGGGGAAATCGACTGTAACACAATCATAATAGGGGACTTTAATACCCCACTTTCACCAATGGGCAGATCATCCAAAATGAAAATAAATAAGGAAACACAGCTTTGAATTATACATTAAACACGATGGACTAAATTGATCTTTATAGGACATTCCAACCAAAAAGAAAAAATAGAATAAACATTCTTCTCAAGTACTCATGGAACATTCCCCAGGATAGATATCTTGGGTCACAAATCAAGCCTTGGTAAATTTAAGAAAATTTAAATCATATTAAGTATCTCTTCTGACCACAACACAATGAACCTAGATACCAATGATAGGGAAAAATCTGTAAAAAATACAAACACATGGAGGCTAAACATTACACTACTTAATAACCAAGGGATCACTGAAGATATCAAAGAGGAAATCAAAAATTACCTAGAAAAAAATGACAATGAAAACACGATGACCCAAAACCTATGAGATACAGCAAAAGTAGTTCTAAGAGGGAAGTTGATAGCAATACAATCCTACCTCAAGAAACAAGAAACATCTCAAATAAACAACCAAGCCTTAAACCTAAAGCAATTAGAGAAAGAAGAAGAAGAACAACAACAAAACCCCTAAAGTTAGCAGAATGCAAGATATCATAAACATCAGATAAGAAGTAAATTAAAATGAAATAAAGGAAACAATAGCAAAGATCAATGAAACTTCAAGCTGGTTCATTGAGAAGATAAACATAATTGATAAACCATTAGCCAGATTCATCAAGAAAAAAAGGGAGAGAACTCAAATCAATAGAATTAGAAACGAAAAAGGGGAAGTAACAACTGACACTGCAGAAATACAAAGGATCATGAGAGATTACTAGAAGCAACTATATGTCAATAAAATGGACAACATGAAAAATGAACAAATTCTTAGAGAAGAACAGTCTTCTGAGACTGATTCAGTAAAAAATAGAAAATAAAAACAGATAAATCACAAGCACTGAAATTGAGACTGTGATTAAAAATCTTCCAGCAACCAAAAACCCAGGACCCGACAGATTCACAGGCAAATTCTATCAAACCTTTAGAGAAGAGCTAACACCTATCCTTCTTAAACTCTTCCAAAATACAACAAATGGAGGAGCACTCCCAAAACTCATTCTATGAGGCCACCATCACCCTGATACCAAAACCAGACAAAGATGTCACAAAGAAAGAAAACTACAGGCCAATATCACTGATGAACGTGGAAAAAAAATCCTCAAAAAATAGTAGCAGACAGAATCCAATAGCACATTAAAAGGATCATACACCATGATCAAATGATATTTATCTCAGGAAGGTAAGGATTATTCAGTCTATGCAAATCAATTAGTGTGATAAACCATATAAAAAATTAAAGAGAAAAATCATATGATCATCTCAATAGATGCAGAAAAAGTTTTAGACAAAATTCAACACACATGTATGTTAAAACCCTCGATAAAATAGGCATTACATTAACATGATATAGGCCATATATGACAAACCCACAGCCAACATCATTCTCAATGGTGAAAACCTGAAAGCATTTCCACTAAGATCAGAAACAAGACAAGGTTGCCCACTCTTACCACTCTAATTCAACATAGACTTGGAAGATTTAGCCACAGCAATAAAAGAAGAAATAGAAATAAAAGAATCCAAATCAGAATAGAAGTAAAGCTGTCACTCTTTGCAGGTGACATGATATTACACCTAGAGAATCCTAAAGATTCTACCTGAAACCTACTAGAAATAATTAATGAATTTGGTAAAGTAGCAGGATACAAAATTAATGTACAGAAATGTCTTGCATTCCTATACACTAATGACGAAAATTCTGAAAGAGAAATTAAGGAAACACTCCTATTTACCATTGCAACAAAAGGAATAAAATACCTATGAATAAAACTACCTAAGGAGACAAAAACCTGTCTGCAGAAAACTATGTAAGACAGTGATGAAAGCAATTAAAGATGATACAAACAAATGGATACAAACAAATGGAGACATATACCATGTTCTTGGATTGGAAGAATCAACATTGTGAAAATGACTATACTACCCAAAGCAATATATAGATTCAATGCAATCTCTATCACACTTCCACTGGCGGTATTCACAGAACTATAACAAAACGTTTCACAATATGTATGGAAACACAAAAGATCCCGAATAGCCAAGGCAATCTTGAGAAAGAAAAATGCAGCTGAAGGAATCAGGCTCCCAGACTTCAGACTAAACTACAAAGCTATAGTAATCAAGACAGTATAGTACTCACACAAAAACAAAAATATAGATCAATGGAACAGGATAGAAAGGCCAGAGATAAACCCATGGACATATGGTCACCTTATTTTTGATAAAGGAAACAAGAATATACAATGGAGAAAAGACAGCCTCTTCAAAAAGTGGTGCTGGGATAACTAGACAGCTACATGTAAAAGAATGAAAATAGAACACTCCCTAACACCATACACAAAAATAAACTCAAAATGGATTAAAGACAAAAATGTAAGGCCAGACACTCTAAAACTCTTAGAGGAAAACATAGGCAGAACACTCTATGACATAAATAACAGCAAGATCCTTTCTGACCCACCTCCTTGAGAAGAAGAAATAAAACCAAAAATAAACAAATGGGACCTAATGAAACTTAAAAGATTTTGCACAGCAAAGGAAACCATAAACAAGATGAAAAGACAACCCTCAGAATGGGAGAAAAATATCTGCAAATGAAGCAACTGACAAAGGATTAATCTCCAAAATTTACAAGCAGCTCATGCAGCTCAATACCAGAAAAATAGACAACCCAATCCAAAAATGGGCAGAAGACCTGAAGAGACATATCTCCAAAGAAGATATACAGATTGCCAACATACACATGAAAGACTGCTCAACATCACTAATCATTAGAGAATTGCAAATCAAAACTAAAATGTGATATCACCTCACTCTAGTCATAATGGCTAGCATCAATAAATCTACAAACCGTAAATGCTGGAGAGGGTGTGGAGAAACAGGAACCCTCTTGCACTGTCGGTGGACATGTAAATTGATACAACCACTATGGAGAACAGTATGGAGGTTCCTTAAAATCTAAAAAGAGAACTTCCATATGACCCAGCAATCGTACTACTGGGCATATACCCTGAGAAAACCATAATTCAAAAAGTGTCGTGTATCACAATGTTCATTGCAGCTGTATTTACAATAGGCAGGACATGGAAGCAACCTAAGTTTCCATCGACAGATGAATGGATAAAGAAGATGTGGCACATATATAAAATGGGATATTCGTCAGTCGTAAATAAAAAATGAAATTGTGTTATTTTTAGTGAAGTGGATGGACCTAGAATCTGTCATACAGAGTGAAGTGAGAAGGAGAAAAAGAAAGGCCATATGCTAACACATATATAGAGAATCTAAAAGAAAAAAGAAAAAAAAAGTGTTCTGAACAACCTAGTGTCAGGACAGGAAAAAAGATGCAGACATAGAGGATGGACCTGAGGACACAAGGAGGGTGAAGTGTAAGCTGAGACAAAGTGAGAGAGTGGCATGGATTTATATATACTACCAAATGTATAATAGATAGCTAGTGGGAAGTAGCCACATGGTACAAGGAGGTCAGCTCAGTGCTTTGTGACCACCTAGATGGGTGGTATAAGGAGGATGTGAAGGAGACACAAGAGGGTGGAGATATGGGGATAAATGTATATGTATAGCTGATTCACTTTCTTATAAAGCAGAAACTAACACATCATTGTAAAGTAATTATACTCCAATAAAGATGTTAAAAAAAGAAAACAAATTAACAAATAGGCTAATTGTTAACAGCCTATGTGCATGGTTCAATTTTAAGAATAGATTTCTCTGAGTTACCATACTTAATATGAAAATCTCTAGATCCATCCATTTTGTTACAAATAGAATTATATTATTCTTTATTATGGCTGAGTAATATTCCATTGTGTGTGGACATATATATATGTATATATATACAAATATATGCATATATATATATATATATATATATATATATATATATATAATCTTCTTTATCCGTTCATCTGTTTATGGACATTTAGGTTGCTTCCATTGCTTCCATGTCTTGACTATTGTAAACAGTGCTGTTATGGACACTGAGGTGCATGTACCTTTTCGAATTAGAGTTTTCTCTGGATATATGCACAGGAGTGGGATTGCTGGATCACATGGTAACTCTATTTTCAATTTTTGTAAGGAACCTGCACTCTGTTCTCAATAGTGGCTGCACCAGTATTCATTCCCACCAACAGTGTAGGAGGGCTCCTTTTTCACCCCACCCTCTCCAGCATTTATAATTTGTAGATTTTTGTTGATGGCTTTTCTCACCAGTGTGAGGTGATACCTCTCTGAAGTTTTGATTTATATTTTTCTGATAATTAGCAATGTTGAACATATTTTCATGTGCTTGCTAGCCATCTGTATGTATTCTATGGTTGAATTTTTTTTAGGTACATTGTTTCGATTGGGTTGGTTTTCTTTTTGATATTAATCTGTGTAAGTTCTTTGTATATTTTGGAAATTAATCCCCTATTGCAAATATTTTCTTCCATTGCCTAGGCTCTTTTAATTTTTTATTGTTTCTTTGTTGTTCAAAATCTTTCAGAGAAAGGCAAATATCATATATTATTTACATGTAGAATCTAAAAAATGATACAGGTATACTTATTTAGAAAACAGAAATAGATTCGCAGACATAGAAAACAAACTTATGGCTACCAAAGGGGAAAGGGGGAGGAGGGATAAATTAGGAGTTTGGGATTAACTTATACACAGTACCATATATCAAATAGGTAAACAACCAGGACCTACTGCATAGAGCAAGGAACTATATTCAATATATTATAATAACTTATAATGGAAAAGAATCTGAGAAAAAAATATATGCATAACTGCATTATTTTTCTGCATACAGAAAAACACAACATTGTAAATCACTTATACTTCGAGGGGAAAAATAGGGAAAAAATAGATTTCTCATCTGCTGATTTATTAAATATACTATCTTACCAAACACTTTGATCAAATAGCAGCTTATTGTACAGAATACTTTTGATAAAGAGGGGGTAAGTTCCAACAATTTTGCTAAGTAGTTCTAATATAAAGTAATAGTTCTTGATATTTCTCCCTAATTATCTTACAGGGACAAGGACAGTAATCACAAGACATTGGTTTACTTCCCCAAGGTAAGGTTGAAATATCTAGAACACAATGTATTTGTGTAAATATATATATATATAAATACAAACACACTGGGATTATCTGTGTAATGGCAAACTGACCCAAAGTGCTTAAATCCAGAAATCTGGATTCACTGATTGTCTTCCAAATTTATGACTATTTCACCCACTTGAAGCTATTGCAATATCATCATCCTTATCATTTGACAGTAAGATTAGGTGGAAAGGGAGACAGGATGGTGGAAGGTGAGGGGCTGTGATTAGTTCAATATATTCTCAAATGTAAGTACCTTTGATTCAGCTTTTGTTGTTAAGGAAACTATTGTGTGAAACGTGGGAATGCCCAGTGGGTTCAAGGTGTCAGGATAAAGTATGTAAACCCAGAAGCTCATTATTAACAGACAACAAACAACCAATATGTACAACTTTAAGTGCAGAGGTTTGAAAACTGATTTATGTAAAGCTTCATATCAGGTATGGTGTTTTCTGAAAGTACAAGTCGACTTGAATTAACAGCCTTTTGGCAGTAATTTTCACATTGTATGGTGTCTATCCAAATTATTAGCTTTTCACATTAACTTGAAAAAAATTGCTGGTTTTCATGTTTCTATGTATATGAAATATGGGCTGGTAATGAAAGATAGAGGCTTTTATTATATGTGGAATTAAATCTCTAACTTTGAAAATCCTATTATTTCATTAATATTTTGTAACAGTATTAACTTATAGACATGCTAGAATATCTTCTTTCGGGGGAATTCACTTTGCATGAATGGGGCTGGAGGAATAGGGTGGCAGATTCTGCCAAGAGACTGAAATGATTATTCTCTTTCTCCCACCTCTTTTCACCTTTGGGTGTTTCCCTCTAAATTCTGCTTGGGTTTTAGCAGTTACTTTGTAAATGGGCCTCAAAATTAGCAGTGGATGCCTCAAGGAATAATGTCTTCATTTACAACAAACTCATGGATGTCCTCAGAGAAATCTTCCTAAGACAGCAGTTTCTATTATGCCACTTCTCTTCATCAGAATGTACTGAGCCTGTGCAAACTCTCTTGCCTGGCTTTTGAGGATGCTCCTTGATTCTCACTCCCCTGAACCATTGTGCACTGCCTCACTTCATCTTCATTTTTTGAATAACAAACAAAATTAAGTATATACTTAATATTATAGAAATATAAACAGTTTCTTAGTGGGTCAAAACTTTGACCTAGACAGCTTAGTGACACTAAGTAACATACAGCAGCAGGATATCTTGTACTCTCTAGGTGTACTCTAGTGTTTAAAGATATTTGCTAAACTTACTTTTCCTTGACAATAGTGTACGGCTCTGTGTTTCTTAGATCAAAATTCTTACTGACTGTTTGTAGCTTCGCACTGTATAACTCAAACCAAACCAGTATAAAATGTATCATCCTAGGTGGATTCTAAAAGCAGCGTGGCAGACATTTTTACTCTTATTTGCCCATCTGGGAACCCAGTTCAAAAGTCAGCCAGCCTGGCAGACATATGTGCTTTGAGGGCGTCTCTGAAAACCTTAGGAAAAATAGAAAACTTTTTACAAAATAGGGGGAGAGAAGTGTACAAAATTAATTATCGAAGGGCAACAAAATTTGTAGTACTTTAAAAAAAGAATTTTAGTCTCTAGAGCTCAGATTTTATTATCAGGAAATTTTTCCTTAACTGTGAGAGTGTGGCAAAACTATAGCTATAAAAATTATTGCATGGTTAAAAATCATTGCTAGCATGAGTTAAAATCTCATTGCCTCATTATCTTTTCCATCAGATGGAATAGGCTGTATTTAGTTCTTTTTCATTTGAGAAAAAAGAATCATTGTTATACACACACACACACATATATAGATATAGATATAGATATAGATATTATACCCTTATATACATTTTCAGTTTGGAGAGTAACTTTAAGCATCCTATGGTCGCATATATCAGACTATATTTTCCACAATAATGAGGGAAGTTTTGTGAGTGATGGAATTAGTTCATTCATGCACAGCTATAACCCTCTGTTGGTTAGCAGGAACATTAAATTATAGGTAAACAGTGGTCAGCCAAAAAGCATGTGATATGATTTGTCTAGTCCTTTAGCTTATTAATTATGACATATTATTTTGTTCTAGGTTTTTTTTAATTCAAGTTTAACAAGATAGTAGAGTCAGTTATTCCACTGCAAACTTTGACATTTGATACTGGTTCATTTAACATGAAAAATTAATGCTGGAAAGAAAAGTATATATCTTGACAACTGCAAAACTCTTGTGAAGATTAACGACATTGATTGAGCACTGTTACAGACTAAATGTTTGTGTCCCTCAAAAAATCATATGTTGAGTAGAAAGGTGTTAGAGGTCACTTTAGGTAAACACCTGCTGAGGAAAATTATCTTCTTCTTTTTCTAAAAAGAAGAAGAAAATAATTTTAAAATAATTAAATCAGGATGTAAATTTTTAGCAAGATCCCAGTGATCAATATGCACATTGAAGTTTGGTCCAATGGTCCAGATAATTACTAAGTGTAGGTCTTTTCTGTTTTAGTTCCAGACTGGTATAATACAATGCTAAATGGCAAAAAAAATAATAATTAGAAATAATGGTAAGACAATACCTATAAGAATCACATTTAACTTTTTAAAAGCAATGTAAAAAATGCATATGCTGAATCCCTAACTCCCAATGTGATGGTATTTGGAGGTGGGCCACTGGGAGGTAACTAAGTTTAGATGAGAGTATGTGGGTGCAGTCTCTTTGATGGAATTAGTGTCATTATAAGATGCAGAACAGAGACCAGAGTTCTGTCTCTCTACTCCATGTGAGGACACAGAGAGAAGGAACAGCACATGGTAACACATGTTACCATGAACAACACAAGAGAGCTATATAAGGCTGCAAGGCATTCACAATCTACTGGGAATGATGAAAACAAATCTAAACCAATTTTCAGGAAAATGAACCATAGTAAGTGATAGAACAGAGGCGTAAAGGACGTCCTGCGAACTCTGGAGGAAAGGAGAAGTTAATTTATAACTGATGGGAAAAGCTTCTGAGAAGGCCTATGCAGGATGGAATTTGAGCTATTTGTGAATGGGTAAGACTTTAGTTGGTAAATGTAAGCTGGGAGTGGTAGGGATTTTCTTATTTTTCACTATTATTCTGAAGTTGCTATATAATTTTCCTGACTCTCTCCTTATGTACAAAAACAATAACATCCTTTAGAATTATTAGATAAAAGGAGGTGAAAGTGAAACATTGGAGAGGGTTGAGAAGGTGGCCTAGCTCATGGGGTCACATTCTCCCTTCCCCAAATAGGGTGTATCTATTGCTCAAAAAAGTAATACTTAATAACACTTTATTTATGTTAAACATAGCTTCTACTTCTCTATCTTTCCTTGAATCCTGTTTTCTAAAACCAATTTCCCTGCCATGTCCATATTTTATATTCAAGACCTATGTGTTGTCAGTGTTTGGAGAGAAAAGGTTCTAAAGTGGAAGCACACCCAGAATTTTAGTGAATAGTAAGAAAACTGCTCTAATAGAATCAGCACCAAAGAAGAAACTCTTTTCTTTCTCTGTCCCCATATAAGATGTGTGTAAATGGAATATTACTGAGAACACAGCATAGTTACAAGAAGGTCTGAGTATATCTCCTTGCAATCAAGAGACAATAAGGCCTCCCAATCCATCCAAAGTGTATCTTCAGGACTAGATTGTAATTAAGCTGGAATTTAAAGAAGACTGAAGGTTAATAAATTATAAAATTAAAAATTATAACCTGGTTGTCTGAGATAATGACTTGTCAAAAGGAGGATAGTCTACATGAAGTTTAGAAAAGAGAACAAACCAAAGGAACAGATGTCTGTATCCCAGTACCAGATACAAAGAAATAAATGTTTTCACAGTAAATAGTAATCTAGTTACCCTTATTTAATAAGATTTCTTCAAGCCAACTTCTTTGTTTTCATTCCATTTTCATCAACCACCTTTTGATCTAATTTACTCTCCCAGGAAGGTTTAATCTTAAATGTGTAGGTAAATATGGCCAATACTAGTTATATCATCAACAATTATGTCTTCCACAGTAAATAAATAAAAACTCTGGTTTTCCAGTCAAAGAAAAGCGAGTTTGATAAAGATAAACACCTCTATGTAAGAAGATAAAAGCTGAAAGTTAAACCCAAGGCTCATAGGAGTCACTATAGTCCAATATTTAAGAGAACTAAAGTGTTTCATGACCACAGTGTCCTCGTCTGTCTTACTCATTATTGAATCCCAAGTGCTTGGTAAATTGTAGATGTTCAAAAAAGTACTGAATAGATGAATCACTTAACAAAAGACAACCATGGTGTGAATCTCCCTTTATCACTATATTCTAGGAGACTTGGGCAAGTTATGTAATATGCTAAGCCTTCATTTATTCAGTTGAAAAATTCTGCCTCATGGGGTTAAGTCAGGTGTTGCATGTAACTTTTGAAATAGTGGCAGGCATATAGTAATTACAATAAAGATGACAGTAACTGATATTACTAATAATAGTAGAACTTATTGTGGTAAATATTAGTAGTGGCATTAGAGGTGGTAACTTACCAAGCTGATGCCATTCTTAGAGGTTCAAAATGAGCATCTTTTTATAGTGTTGATATATCACTCTTTCAGTACAACAGTGCTTATCGTGCCCCATATCTACACCATCACTATTCAATCTGCATAAATGATAAGACAAAAATCACTGGGAAAGGTGCCACCACGAAAGAGTAAAATTTACAATTATTGTTATCATGGAAGCCAAGTGAAATTAGTCTACTGGCCATTCTCCCAGTGCCCAGTATAGAAACATTCTTAAAGATACTGTAGACTAAATCCAACAATTCTTTTCTTCTCTGATTTAATAAATCAATTTCCAAAATGGAATCATTATTCCTTATGGTTGCTTTGAAGTATTCATTAAATTAAACATGAAAGGGACTTGGCTTTGTAATATAGTCTGAAGTCAGGGAGCCTGATTCCTCCAGCTCCGTTTTTCTCTCTCAAGATTGCTTTGGCTATTTGGGGTCTTTTGTGTTTCCATACAAAGTGTGATTTTTTTTGTTCTAGTTCTGTGAAAAAGGACAGTGGTAGCTTGATAGGGATTGCATTGAATCTGTAGATTGCATTGGGTAGTATAGTCATTTTCACAGCGATGTTTCTTCCAATCCAAGAACATGGTATATCTCTCCATTGCTTTGTATCATCTTTAATTTCTTTCATCAGTGTCTTATAGTTTTCTGCACACAGATCTTGGTCTCCTTAGGGATGTTTATTCCTAGGTATTTTATTCTTATTGTAGCAATGGTAAATGGGAGTGTTTCATTAATTTCACTTTCACATTTTTCATCATTACCGTATAGGAATGCAAGAGATACCTGTGCATTAATTTTGTATCCTGCTACTTTACCAAATTCATTGGTTTGCTCTAGTAGCTTTCTGGTAGCATCTATAGGATTCTCTATGTCATCTTCAAACTCCGACAGCTTTAATGCTATTTTTCTGACTTGGATTCCTTTTATTTCTCTTTCTTCTCTGATTGATGTGGCTAAAACTTCCAAAACAATTTTGAACAATAGTGGTGAGAGTGGGCAGCCTTGTCTTGTTCCTGATCTTAGTGGAAATGGTTTCAGTTTTTCACCATTGAGGACGATGGCTGTGGGTTTGTCATATATGGCCTTTCTTATGTTGAGGTAAGTTTCCTCTATGCCTACTTTCTGGAAGGTTTTTACAAAAAAATGGGTGTTGAAATTTGTTGAAAGCTTTTTCTGCATCTGTTGAGAAGATCATATGGTTTTTATTCTTCAGTTTGTTAATATGGTGTATCACATTGATTAATTTGTGTATATTGAAGAATCCTTGCATTTCTGGGCTAAACCCCACTTGATCATGGTGTATGATACTTTCAATATGCTGTTGGATCCTGTTTGCTAGTGTTTTGTTGAGGATTTTTGTATCTATGTTCATCAGTGATATTGGCCTGTAGTTTTATTTCTTTGTGACATCTTTGCCTGGTTTTTGTATCAGGGTGATGGTGGTCTCGTAGAATGAGTTTGGGAGTGTTCCTCCCACTGCTCTATTTTGCAAGAGTTTGAGAAGGGTAGGTGTTAGCTCTTCTCTAAATGTTTGATAGAATTTGCCTGTGAAGCCATTTGGTCCTGGACTTTTGTTTGTTGGAAGAATTTTAATCACAGTTTCAGTTTCAGTGATTGTGATTGTTCTGTTTATATTTTCTATTTCTTCCTGGTTCAGTCTAAAAAGGTTGTGCTTTTTGAAGAATTTGTCCATTGCTTCCAGGTTGTCCAGTAATAAAGATAGTATGGTACTGGCACAAAAACAGAAATATAGATAAATGGAACAGGATAGAAAGCCCAGAGATATACCCACGCCCATATGGTCACCTTATCTTTGATAAGGGAGGCAAGAATATACAATGGAGAAAAGACAGCCTCTTCAATAAGTGGTACTGGGAAAACTAGACAGCTACATGTAAAAGAATGAAATTAGAACACTCCCTAACACCTTACACAAAAATAAACTCAAAATGGATTAAAGACCTAAATGTAAGGCCAGACACTATCAAACTCTTACTGGAAAGCATAGGCAGAACACCCTATGACATAAATCACAGCAAGATCCTTTTTGACCCACCTCCTAGAGAAAGGGAAATAAAACAAAAATAAATAAATGGGACCTAATGAAACTTTAAAGCATTTGCACAGCAAAGGAAACCATAGAAAAGACGAAAAGCTAACCCTCAGAATGGGAGAGAATATTTGCAAATGAAGCAACTGGCAAAGCATTAATCTCCAAAATTTACAAGCAGCTCATGCAGCTCAATAACAAAAAAACAAACAACCCAGTCCAAAAATGGGCACAAGACCTAAAGAGACATATCTCCAAAGAAGATATACAGATTGCCAACAAAAACATGAAAGAATGCTCAACATCATTAATCATTAGAGAAATGCAAATCCAAACGGCAATGAGATATCATCTCACACCAGTCAGAATGCCCATCATCAAAAATTCTAGAAACAATAAATGCTGGAGAGGGTGTGGAGAAAAGGGAACCGTCTTGCACTGTTGGTGGGAATGTAAATTGATTCAGCCACTATGGAGAACAGTATGGAGGTTCCTTAAAAAAATAAAAATAGAACTACCATACGACCCAGCAATCCCACTGCTGTGCATATGCCCTGAGAAAACCATAATTCAAAATGAGTCATGTACCACAATGTTCATTGCAGCTGTATTTACAATAGCCAGGACATGGAAGCAACCTAAGTGTCCATCAACAGATGAATGGATAAAGAAGATGTGGCACATATATACAATGGAATATTACTCAGCCATAAAAAGAAAAGAAATTGAGTTATTTGTAGTGAGGTGGATGGACCTAGAGTCTATCATACAGAGTGAAGTAAGTCAGAAAGAGAAAACAAGTACCATATGTTAACACATATATATGGAATCTAAAGAAAACACAATGCTCATGAAGTACCTAGGGGCAGGACGGGAATAAAGACACAGACCTACTTGAGAATGGACTTGAGGACACGGGGAGGGGGAAGGGTAAGCTGGGACAAAGTGATAGAGTGGCATGGACGTATATACACTACCAAATGTAAAACCGATAGCTAGTGAGAAGCATCCGCATAGCACAGGGAGATCAGCTCGGTGCTTGTGACCACCTAGGGCTGTGGGATAAGGAGGGTGGTAAGGAGAGAGATGCAAGAGAGAAGAGATATTGGTATATATATTTATGTATAGCTGATTCACTTTGTTATAAAGCAGAAACTAACACACCCTTGTAAAGCAATTATACTCCTAATAAAGATGTTTTAAAAAAAAAGAAAGAATTTGGACCCAAAGAGAAAAGAAAAAAGTTAATTGAAAAAATAAAAAAGGGAAAGGTACTTGGTACAGTGTCTGGCATATAGTAAGTGCTCCATAAATATTAACTGCTAATAGTATCAATTTAAGAAATCCTCAGAACAAATCTGTGATGTTGCAGCATTATTATCCCAACTTTACAAATTGAGAACCACAAAGGGTCATTAAATTGCACAATGTCATATGGTTGTTAAGCAGCATAGTTAGGATTCAAGCACCTGTCTCTTTGATATCTTTTCATAATTTTTCCACTACAATGACTTCTTGCTCCAAAGGGCACTGACATAATGGTCTTATTCCCATGGAGATGCTAGTAGCTCAGTGCATTTCCTCAGCCAAGGACATTTTCATTTTTGATCCCTTAATATTTTCACCTTACACTGCCAGTTTGAATCTCCTACTAGGGTAACTTTTCCTCATAGACTTTGATTTCTTTAGATAAATACATAGGGATGGGATTATTGAGTCATAAGGTTAGTATAAATTTAACTTTATCAGAAACTGACAAAGTACTTCCAAAGTAGCTGTACCATGGTATACTCCTACCAACAATATGTAAGAGTGTAAATGTTTCCAAGTCTTTACCAAATACAAATACCAAATCAATACCACCTGGTATTTTCAGTGTGTGGTAGTTTGTTTCATGTTTACACTCTGTTTTGTTTTATTTTGGTCATGTATTGGACATGATGTGGTGTTTCACTGTCTTTTTTTAAAACTGAGTTATATTTGACATGTAATATTGTGTAAGTTTACATTGTAAACATACTGATTTGATACATTTATATTGCAATAGTATTGCCACATTAGCATTAGCTAAAGCTTCTATTGTCACACAATTGTCATTTCTTCTAGTGTTGGCAACAACTAAAATATAGTCTCTTAGCAAGTTTAATGTTTATAATACAGTTTTGTTGTCTATAATCATTGCACTGTGTATTAGGGCTCCAGGATTTCTCTAATTTATAAGTCACTAATGACTAATGGTATTGAACACATGTTTATTTGCTTATTTGTTGTATCTCTTTTTTTGGTGTAATATCTGTTCACATCTTTGTCTATTAAAAAAATGAATTGTCCACTTTCTATTGCATTGTAAGAGATATTTATATCCTCTAGTTACAAGTCCTTTTTCCAGACATGTCTTTTGACAATAGCTTTTATGGCATGTGGCTTGTCTTTTCATTATCTTAACATTGCTTCTCAAAAGCAGAAATTTAGTGTTTGGTGAAATACAATTTTTAGCTTGTGTTCAGGTTCTACTGGGAAGTAATTGTCTAAACCAGTTCACAAATATTATCTTCCATTTCTTCATATAAAAGTTTTTTTTTAAACTAAATGATAGGGTTTATTTTTTATCTATTTATATATTAAGAGTTGGAAGTTCTGATTTTTTCTCTTTTTCTTCCTCCTTTATGGAGGTATAAATTTCAAATAAGAATGCATATATTTAAGTTATATAACATGAAGATTTGATATACACATACACTGTGAAATAATTATCACAATCAGATTCTTTAACTCAGCCATCACTTCACATAGATACCACTTCTTTTGTGTGTGTGGTGAGAACATTAAGATCTACTCTCATAGCAAATCTTAATTATAAAATACAGTATTATTAACTATATCACTATGCTGTACATTTGGTGCCCAGAACTTATTGAACTTATAAATACAAGTTTCTATCCTTTGATGAAACTTAGACCCATTTCCTCCTCCACCTAGGCCCTGGCAACTACCATTCTATTATGTTTTGGGAAATTCAAATTTTCTGGATTCCACATACAAGGGAATCATTCAGTATTTGTCATTCTCTGTCTGGCTTACTTCACTTAGCATAATTTCCTCCAAGTAGAGCAATATTGGCAAATATGGCACTATTTTCTTCTTTTTTTAAATTAATTTTTCTTGGAGTATATTTCATTTAAAATGTGTTAGTTTCTGCTGTACAGCAAAGAGAACCAGTTATACACATACATATATCCATTATATTTTGGATTATTTTTCTGTATAGGTGATTACAGAATACTGAGTAGAGTTCCCAGTGCTATGTAGTAGAACATTATTAGTAATCTATTTTATATATAGTAGTGTGTATCTGTCAATACCAGTCTCCCAATTTATCCATCCCCACCCCTTCCCACTGGGTAACCATAAGTTTGTTTTCTACATCTGTGACTCTACATCTGTTTTGTAAATAAGTTCATTTGTACCATTTTTTAAGATTCCACAGATAAGTGATATGAAATGATATTTGTCTTTCTCTGTCTGACATACTTCACTCACTATGGCAATCTCTAGGTCCATCCATGTTACTGCAGAAGGTATTATTTAATTCTTTTATATAGCTGAGTAATATCCCATTGTATGTATGTATGT
>NW_020838050.1:1056592-1086070 GCF_003676395.1 Aethalodelphis obliquidens | reverse complement strand
CTTCTTTATCCATTCCACCATTGATGGATATTTAGGTTGCATCCAAGTTCTGGCTATTGTAACTAATGCTACAATGAACATTGGGATACACACATCTTTTTGAATTATGGTCCTCTGGATACATTCCCAGAAGTGGGATTGCTGGGTCATATGGTAGTTTTATTTTTAGTTTATTAAGGGACCACCATACTCTTCTCCATAGTGGCTGTACAAATTTACATTCCTAGCAAAAGTGTAGGAGGGTTCCCTTTTCTCCACACCCTCTCCAACATTTACTGTTTGTAGATTTTTTTAAACATCTTTATTGGAGTATAATTGCCTTACAATGGTGTGTTAGTTTCTGCTTTATAACAAAGTGAATCAGTTATACATATTCATATGTTCCCATATTTCTTCCCTATGGCGTCTCCCTCCCTCCCACCTTCCCTATCCCACCCTTCTAGGTGGTCACAAAGCACTGAGCTGATTTCCCTGTGCCATGCTGCTGCTTCCCACTAGCTATCTACCTTACGTTTGGTAGTGTATATATGTCCATGCCACTCTCTCACTTTGTCACAACTTACCCTTCCCCCTCCCCATATCCTCAAGTCCATTCTCTGGTAGGTCTGTGTCTTTATTCCTGTCTTACCCCTAGGTTCTTCATGACTTTTTTTTCCCTTAGATTCCATATATATGCATTAGCATATGGTATTTGTTTTTCTCTTTCTGACTTACTTCACTCTGTATGACAGACTCTAGGTCCATCCACCTCACCACAAATAACTCAATTTCATTTCTTTTTATGGCTGAGTAGTATTCCTTGTATATATGTGCCACATCTTCTTTATCCATTCATCTGTTGATGGACACTTAGGTTGCTTCCATCTCCTGGCTATTGTAAATACAGCTGCAATGAACATTTTGGTACATGACTCTTTTTGAATTATGGTTTCCTCAGGTATATGCTCAGTAGTGGGATTGCTGGGTCGTATGGTAGTTTTATTTGTAGTTTTTTAATGGCCATTCTTACTGGTGTGAGGTGAAACCTCATTGCAGTTTTGATTTGCATTTCTGTAATAATTAGTGATGTTGAGCATCTTTTCATGTGCTTTTTGGCCGTCAGTATGTCTTCTTTGGAGAAATGTCTATTTAGAACTGCCAATTTTTTTATTGGGTTGCTTGTTTTATTGATATTGAGCTGCATGTGTTGTTTGTATATTTTGGGTATTAATCCCTTGCCAGTCACTTCATTTGCAAATATTTTCTCCCAATCTGTGGGTTGTCTTCTCGTTTTGTTTATAGTTTCCTTTGCTATGCAAAATATTTTAAGTTTAATTAGATCTTATTTGTTTGTTTTTAGTTTCATTACTCTTGGAGGTGGATCTAAAATTATCTTTCTGCGATTTATGTCAGAGTGTGTTCTGCTATGGTTTTCTTTAAGAATTTTATAGTATCTGATCTTACATTTAGGTCTGTAATCCATTTTGAGTTTATTTTTGTGTATAGTGTTAGAGAATGTTCTAATTATATTGTCCTATATGTAGCTGTCCAATTTTCCGAGCACAACTTATTCTTCACTGTATATTTATGCCTCTTTTGTCAAACCACAGGTGCATGCCTTTATCTCTGAAATTTCTATAGAGTTCCATTGATCTACCTTTGTGTTTTTGTGGCAGTACCATACTGTTCTGATGCCTGTAGCTTTGTAGTATAGTCTGAAGTTAGGGAGTCTCATTCTCCCATTTCCATTTTTCTTTCCCAAGATTGCTTTTGTTATTCTGGGTCTTTTGTGTTTCCATACAAATTGTAAAAATTTTGTAATAATTCTGTGAAAATATTTTTGTTAATTTGAAAGGGCTTGAAATGAAGCTATAGATTACTTTTGGTAGTATAGTCATTTTGACATTATTGATTCTTCCAATCCAAGAACATGGTATATCTCTCCATCTCTTTGTGCAATCATCTTTTATTTCTTTAAGGTGTTTCATCAGTATCTTATTGTTTTCTTAGCACAGGTCTTTTGTATACTTAGGTTGGTGTACTCCTGTGTATTTTATTATTTTTGATGTGATGGTAAAGGTAATTGTTTCCTTAATTTCTCTTTCTGATTTTTCGTTGTTAGTGTATTGGAATACAAGTGATTTCTGCGTTAATATTTTTATCCTGCAACTTTACCTAATTCATTGATGAGCTCTAATACTTTACTGGTAACATCTTTAGGATTTTCTGTGTATAATATCATGTCATCTGCAAACAGTGACAGTTTTACTCCTTTTTTTTCTAATTTGGATCCCTTTTATTTCTTTTTCTTCTCTGATTGCTATGGCTAGGACTTCTAAAATTATGTTGAATGAAAGTGGCAAGAGTGGGGATCCTTGTCTTGTTCCTGATCTTAGAGGAAATGTTTTCAGTTTTTCACCATTGAGAATGATGTTTTCCGTGGGTTTCTCATACATGGCCTTTATTATGTTGAGGTAGGTTCCCTGTATACTGACATTCTGGAGAGTTTTGATCTTAAATATCTTCAAATTTTGTTGAAAGCTTTTTCTTCTTCTGTTGAGATGATCATACTGTTTTTATTCTTCAATTTGTTGATGTGGTGTATCACACTGACTGATTTGCAGATATTGAAAAATCCTTGCATCACTGGGATAAATTCCACTTGATCATGGTTTTTGATCCTTTTAATGTGTTGTTGGATTCTGTTTGTTAGTATTTTGTTGAGGATTTTTGCATCTATGTTCATCAGTGATATTGGCCTGTAATTTTCTTTTTTGTTTGACATCTTTGTCTGGTTTTGGTATCAAGGTGATGGTGGCCTTGCAGAATGAGCTTGGGAAAGTTCCTTCTCCTGCAATTTTTTGGAATACTTTTAGAAGGATAGTTGCTAACTCTTCACTACATGTTTGATAGCAAAATCTTGTTTCTTCCTGGTTTAATCTTGGAAGCTTGTACTTTTCTAAGAATCTGTCCATTTCTTCTAGATTGTCCATTGAATTGACATATAGTTGCTTATAGTATTCTCTTATGATGCTTTGCATTTCTGTTGTGTCCACTGTAACTTCTACTTTTTCATTTCTAGTATTAATGATTTGAGTCCTCTCCCTTTTTTTCTTGATGAGTCTAGCTAAAAGTTTATCAATTTTGTGTATCTTCTCAAAAAATAGCTTTTAATTTCATTGATCTTTGCTATTGTTTTCTTCATCTCTACTTCATTTATTTCTTCTCTGATCTTTATGATTTATTTTCATCTATTAAATTTATGTTTTGTTTTTTCTTCTTTCTCTACTTGCTTTATGTGTAAGGTTAGGATGTTTATGTGAGGTTTTTCTTGTTTCCTAAATAAGATTGTATTGCTATGTACTTCCATGTTAGAACTGATTTTGCTTCCTCCCATAGGTTTTGGATCATCATGTCTTCATTGTCATTTGTCTCCAGGTAGTGTTTGATTTCCCCCTTGATTTCTTCAGTGATCTATTGGTTGTTTAGTATCATATTGTTTAGCCTCCATGTGTGTGTGTTTTAGTTTTTTTTTCTTGTAATCGATTTTTCCTCTCATAGCATTATGGTTGGAAAAGATGCCTGATATGGTTTTCATTTTCTTAAATTTACTGAGGATTGATCTGTAGCCCACCATGTGATCTATCCTGGAGAATGTTCCATGTGCTCTTGAGAAGTATGTGTATTCTGCTGCTTTTGGATGCAATGTCATATAAATATCTAATAAGTCTATCTGGTCTAATGTGTCACTTAAGGTTTGTGTTTCCTTATTAAGATTCTGTCTGGATGATCTATCCATTGGTGTAAGTGGAGTGTCATAGACACCCACTATTATTGTGTTACCCTCAATATTCTATTTTATGGCTGTTATCATTTGCCTTAATATATTGAGGTGCTCCTATTTTGGGTGAGCATATATTTACAATTATTTACAATTGTTATAACTTTTTCTTGATCCATTGATTGTTTGTATCCATTGTTGATTGTATTGATCCATTGATTGTTATATACTGTCCTTCCTTGCCTCTTGTAACAGTCTTTATTTTAAAATCTATTTTGTTTGGTATGAGTATTGCTACTCCAGTTTTCTTTTTATTTCAATTTGCATGGAATATCTTTTTCCATTCCCTCACTTTCAGTCTGTATGTGTCCCTAGGTCTGAAGTTGGTCTCTTGTATACAGCATATATATGGGTCTTGCTTTTACATCCATTCAACCAGTCTATGTCTGGAGCATTTAATCCATTTACATTTAAGGTAATTATTGATATGTATGTTCTTCTTGCCATTTTGTTAATTGTTTGGGATTTGTTTTTGTAGGTCTTTTTTCTTCCCTTCATCTTTTGTTCTCTTCTCTTATGGTTTGGTGACCATCTTGAGTATTGTGTTTGAGTTTCTTTTGCTTTTGTGTGTATCTATTGTAGTTTTTTTGTTTTGCTCTTCCCATGGGATTTTGATATAGCAGTCTATATATGTAAAAAGTTGTTTTAAGTTGCTGGTCTCTTTCCCACCTGGAGATGTTCCTTTAGCACTTATTTTAAAGCTGGTTTGGTGATGATGAATTCTTTTAGCTTTCAATTGTCTGTAAAGCTTTAAGTTTCTCTGTCAAATCTGACTGAGAGCCTTGCTGGGTAGAGTATATTTTGTTGTAGGTTTTTCCCTTTCAGCACTTGAGATATATTGTGCCATTCCCTTTTGGGCTGTTGACTTTCTGCTGAAAAATCAGCTGATAACCTTATGGGGATTGGGTTTTACCTTTTTTGTTGCTTTACCCTTGTTGCTTTTGATATTTTTTCTTTGTCTTTAATCTTTTTCCATTTGATTAATATGTGTCTTTTTGTGTTTCTCCTTGAGTTCATCCTGTAGGGGACTCTCTGTGCTTCCTGGACTTGAGTGAGTGTTTCCTTTCTCATGTTAAGGAAGTTTTTTTGCTATAATATCTTCAAATATTTTCTCAGGTTCTTTGTCTTTCTTGTCTCCTTCTGGGATCCCTATAATGTGAAAGTTGGTACACTTAATGCTGCCCCAGAAGTCTATGAGACTGCCCTCATTTCTTTTCTTTCTTTCTTCTGTTTTGTGGCATTGATTTCCACCACTCTGTCTTCCTGCACACTTATTCATTCTTCTCCCATTGTTCTGCTATTGATTCCTTCTAGTGTATTTTTCCTTGCAATTATTGTATTGTTCAACTTTGCTCTTTAAATCTTATAACTCCTTAAACATTTCTTGTATCTTCTGGATCTGTGCCTTCATTTTTTTCTGAGATTTTGGATAATCTTTAATATCATTACTGAGAATTCTTTTTCAGATAAGGTGCCTATCTCCTCTTCATTTAGTTGTTCTTGTGGGTTTTTATCTTGTTCCTTCATTTGCAACATCTTTATTTGTAGTATCATTTTGTCTAATCTCTGTGCTTATGTTCTCCTTTCCTTAGGCTGCAGGATTTTAGTAACTCTTGCTTCTGGTTTCTGCTCCCTGGTGGGTTAGTTTGGTCCCAGGCTTTGTGCATGCTTCCTGGTGGGAGGGAAAGGTACCTTCCTTCTGATGTGTGGAGCTGGGTCTTTTTCCTGTGATGGGCAGGACCATGCCAAGGTTTGTATTTTGAGGTTGCTATGAACTCAGAATGACTTTAGACATCCTGTCTTCTAATGGGTGGTGCTGTGTTTTTATGTTACTGGTTGTTTGGCCTGAGGTTTTCCAAACTGGACCCTGCATGTTGCTGGGGGGAACAGGTCTTGGTGCCAAAATGTGGGCCTTCAGGAGAGCTCACTCTGATCAATATTCCCTCGGGCTTCTGTTACCTGTGTCCTAGCCCCCACAGTGAACTATTGTTGACCGTCCCCTCTCCCAATGACCTTCTATGACAACTAGGTAGGTGTAGCCCAAGTTTCTATGAAGGTACTGCTCTGTGTTGGGTCTCAGTGCACCTGAGAACTTGTGTGCACCCTTCATGAGTCGAGTTTCTATTTACGCCAGCCCTGTGGATCTCCTGCACACAATCCCAGTTGGCTAAATGCTCTGGGGGTTCTTCCTCCCAATGACAGACCCTCAAACTGACTTGAAGGGCTCTTTTTATGTGAGAACATCCCTGTGTAGCCTGGGTGGGTTTAATATTTTTGGTGCAAGGGCTGTTTTCATCATAGATATCTGCCACCTCTTTCTTCAGTGTATGCTGGTTGTTATCCCCTTGATAGGAGGTGTGACTGATGTTGTGGTGTCCAGAACTTGCACTGGATATTGAGCAGGACCTTCTCTTTTCTCTGTTGTTGTCACTGCCTTGTCAGAGATGGGGTCTGCTCTCTAGTTGTTAGAGTAGAGTCCCCCAGATCAGTTTATTAGCTGTGTTTCTCATCTGTGGTGCAAGGTAGGTGGGATTGGAGCACTCCCATTGGGAGGGAAGCCACTGAGTATTCTTCCTCTGGAGTTGTTCACCTGTGCACATACTCTGTTGTGTTACTTTTCACCCGTTGTGTGAGCTCTCAGATTACACTGCTGTTGGCACTGCTCTCAGCCCCACCTTAACTGTTGTATGCCAGCAATTGGTATGGTGTCTCTCAGACATTGTTTTCACCAGGTCACCAGCATAACTCCAATGAAGTCAGGTCCTATGATTGCAATAATCACGGATCTTGACATGCTGTGGGTGCTATGGGGGCAGCTCAGACTCTGGCCTGGCCCAACCCCCACATGAAAGTGCCCACAAAGTCTACAGTTGCTAAAGCTAGACCCGTCTTGGCTTCAGGATCACTCATTGTCTGTTCAGATATTCTGTATGCACTGAGTTTACAAAGCTGGTTTGTGGGGTGCCAATTTGCACAGCTGCAAGGAGAGGTTTCAGCTTTTCTTCATTATTTTCATGGCCTTTGGGGCTCAACTGTGGTCTCAGCTTCACTTCTGCATGTGGGCCACCCACAGGGAGCTGCTCCCAAGGCTGTCCTGGAGCACACGAGTCCACTCTGGTGAGGAGGGGGCCTGGAGGGAGTGGTGGCTGGAGTCAAGAAAGTGCCCGCCATGACAAAGAAGTGGTGCAGACGAGGAGTCGGCAGCCAGTAGGCTCACAGGAGCCCTGGTGGGTATGGGTTGCATGGTGGAGCCAGCAGCCGCAGGTGCAAGAAAGTCGGCCCAGGCGAGAGTCCTTCTTAGTGCCCAGGGAGGCAGTGGACAGTGAATGGGGAGAGAGGCTGCAATGTGGCTCTGTCCCTTGCAAGTCACTCAACAATGGTTCTTCGCTTCTATGGCAGTCTGGGTTTCTTCCACAAGCATTCCCAGTTGCAGATTTCCTCACTCCCATACCCTCAGTCTGTCTCCTCACAGCCAATAACAGTCCTCTTACCAGGTTTGCTCTCCAAACCCCCGTTCCAGCACTCAGTCCCCATCCTCATTGGCAGACATACATCTCAGGCTGGAGCATGCAGAGCTGTGGCAGGGACCATCAGTGTATGTCTCATTCTGTCCTGCCTGCTACAGACCAGTTGCTACACTCTCCTCCAATAGCCCCCAAAGCTTCCCTTCTGTTCCAACTGAACTTCCTGCCAGTGAGGGGGCTTCCCCTGATAGAGGAACCTCTCCTTCATCTCCCACACCAGGGGCACAGGTCTCATCCTGCTTCCTTTCCTCTTCCTTTTCCCTTCTTCTTTCTTTCATCCTACCCGGTTATGTGGTGATCGTTCTGGTACTTTAGGTATCTGAGGTCTACTGCTAGTATTCAGCTGGTGCTCTGTGAGAATTGTTCCACTTGTAGATGTACTCGATGCATTTGTGGGGAGAGATGAACTCCACATCCTCCCTCTCTCCTTCACCATCGTGACTTCTCATATTTTCTTCTTTTGAAGGCTGGAAAGTATGCCATTGTATGTATATACCAATTTTTTAATCCATTCAAATGTTGATGGACATTTAGCTTGATTCCATGTCTTAGCTGTTGTAAATAATGTTGCAGTGAACATGGGAGTGTAGACATCTCTTCAAGGTAATGATTTTATTTTATTTGGATATATATGTGCAGAGGTGAGATTTCTGGATTATATGGTATTCTTATTTATAAATTTTTAGGGGAACCACCATATTGCTTTCCATAGTGGCTGCACCAATTTATATTCCCACCTAAAATGTACAAAGGATTCCCTCCTCCCATACCCTCACCAACACTTGTTATATTTGGTTATCTGATAATAGCCATTCTGATAGGTATGAGGTGATATCTCATTGTGCTTTTGATTTGTATTTTTAGTACTTCTGAGCACATTTTTATTTTCTTATTGACCATTTGTATGTCTTCTTTTGATAAATGACTATTCAGTTATTTGCCCATATTTTAATTAAATTATTTATTGTTGTTGCTTTTCTATTGAAATGTAGGTGTTCATTATAAATTTTGGATATTAACTCTACCAGATACATAGTTTGCAGATATTTTCTCCCAATCTGTAAGTAGTCTTTTTATTTTGTTGATTATTTCCCTTATGTGCAGAAGAATTTCAGTTTAGTCCCACTTGTCTATTTTTGCTTTTATATTTTGTTTTGTGTGTCATATCAATAAATATTTTTCAAGACCAATGTCAAGGAACTGTCTAAAATATAAACAGACTAAATACTCAAATCAAAACCATAGAAGGACTGAATGGTTAAAAAACAAAAGCTACCATACACTGCCTACCAGAGACTCATTTCAGATTTCAAAACACACATAGAATGAAAACAAAGAGAAAAAGATATTCCATTTAAATGGAAAACAAAAGAGAGCATAAGTAGCTATACTTACATCAGACAAGTAGACTTTAAGTCAAAAACTGTAACAAAAGAAAGGAGGTCATTATATAATAATAAACTGGCCAATCGTAAAGAGAACATAACCATTATAAATATATATGCACACAACATAAGATCACCTAAATATAATAAGCAACTACTAACAGATATGAATGAAGAAATAGAGAGCACACAATAATAGTAGGGAAGTTTAAAATCCCATATCAACAATGGATACATCATTCAGACAAAAATTTAGTAAGGAAAGAGTGGACTTGAACAACACTATACACTAAATAGACCTAACAGATGTGTACTAAACATTACACTCAACAATAGCAAAATATACATTCTTCTCAAGCACACATGGAATAATCTCCAATAGATCATATATTAGATCAAAAGGTAAGTCTTAACAAGTCTAAGGTAATTGAAATTATTTCAACAACAATTGTATTAAACTAGAAATCTATAAGAGGAGGAAAGCTGGAAAATCCACAGATATGTGGAAATTAAACAATACACTCCTGAAAAATCAATGGGTAAAAAAAGAAATTAAGAGATCAAAAACATATCTTGAGACAAATAAAATGGAAACACAACATACAAAACTTATGGGATGTAACAAGGTAATTATAAGAAGGAAGTTCATAGTGTAATTGCCTATATTAAAAATACATATCTAATAAATCTAACTTTACACCTCAAGGAACTAAAAATATAAGAACAAACTAAGCCCAAAATAAGCAGAAGGATGGGAAAAATTAAGATTAGAGCAGAAATAAATGAAATAGAGACCAGAAGAACAATATAAAATATTAGAAACTAAGAGTTTCTTTGTTGAAAATATGTACAAAATCAAAAATCTTAGCTGGATTAAATAAGAAGAATAGTGAAAAGACCCAAATAAATAAAACAATAAATGAAAGATGAGACGTTGCAACTGATACCCCCCCCACACACACACACAAAAGAGATTACTATAAACAATTATACTTCACTTAACTGGATAATCTAGAGTTAATGGATACATTCCTAAAAACATACAACTTGCCAAGAGTGAATCATGAAGAATTAGATAATTTGAACAGATCAATAACAAGTAACAAGACTGAATCAGTAATCAAATTCTCCCAACAATATAAAGTCCAAGACCATATGGCATCACTGCTGAAATCTATAAATCATGTAAAGATGAATTAATATCAATCTTCTCAAAATAAATTGAAACTATTAATGAGGAAGGGACACTTCCAAACTCATTTCTTATAGCTAGTGTCACCCTGATACCAAAGTCAGATGAGAACTCTACAAGAAAAGAAAATTATAATCCAATTGCCCTCATGAGTGTAGATGCAAAAATCCTCAACAAAATACAAGCAAACCTAAGTGAACAGAACAATATAAAGATCATACATCATAATCAAGTGAGATTTATCCCTGAAGTGTAAAGATTGTTCAATATAAGCAAATCAATAAATGAAATGCACCACTTTGACAAAATAATGAACAAAAATCTTATGATTATCTCAAGAGATGCAGATAAAGCATTTGACAAAATTCAATATCCTTTCATGATAAAAACTATTGCAAATTTCCCATAGAAGCTATGTACCTCAACATAATACATTTTAAAAAACCCATATTGATAATCATACTCAATGGTAAAAATTGAAATTTCTTCCTTTATGTTTAGGAACAAGACAAGCCTGCCCACTCTTGTCACTCCTATTAACCACAGTAATGGGAGTTCTAGTTCAAGCAATTAGGCAAGAAAAAGAGTGAAAACTCAAATCAGGAAAGAAGTGGTAAAAGTGTCTCTGTTTGCAGATGACATGCCTTTCTAAAACATACCCTTAAAAGACTCCACCAAAATAAAAAACAAAATCAACATACAAAGAAAATTGTGTTTTTATACAAGCACAATGAAAATGCAATAAAGAAAGCAATTCCCTTTACAAGAGCATAAAAAAAAAAAAAACTACGTGTAAATTTAACCAAGATGGTGAATGATCCGTATTCTTAAAACCCTAAGACAAGTTTCCAGTTACAAGACGTACAAGTTCTGGGGATGTAATGTGTAGCACTGTTACTATAGTTAATAATACTCTATTCTATGTATGAACTTTTCTAAGAGAGCATATTTTAAAATTTTCACCATTAGAAAGGAAAAAAAAGTAACTATGTGAGGTGATGGATGTGTTAACTAATTTTATTATGTTAATCATTTTGCTCTATATACTTATATATAATCACTACGTTGTACACCTTAAACTTACCCAAACTTACATGTCAATTATATTTCAATAAAGCTTGAAAAAAGATATATGGGGCATAAAATAATACAAACACTGAATTTGAGGTTGTTGACTACTCTAAACAAAATATGACTTAAGTCCATAGAGATATAAAGTGAATGTGTTATTATAGTATGGCATTATATACATAAATTTCCAACAAAAATACAATGAAAAGGCAGTCTTTAAAAGGCCAGACTCATTTTGTTTAGTATTTTAATAGAATTTCTCCAGCCTTATGCAAGAATAATAAGGTGTCTTATTATACATTCAATACATTTTAACATGAAAAAAAGAACTTTGATAAGTCCCCCAAAATGGAAAGATATCACAAGTCATGGATCAGAATTAATACTGTTAAAATGTTTATACACTCCTAAGAAATCTACAGATTAAATGCAACTTCTATCAAAATCCCAATTGCTTTTTTCACAGTAAGAGAACAAAATCATAAAATTTATATAGAATCATGAACATATCCTAATAGGCAAAACAGTCTTGAGAAAGAAGAACGTTGAAAGCATCACACTTCCTGATTTCAAACTACATTACAAAGCTATAGTAGTCAAAACTTATGAAATTGACATAAAAACAGATACATAGATGAATGGAACAGAATATATAGCCCCGAAATAAACCTATGCATATACGGTCAACTAATCCCTGACAAATTCACCAAAAACTACCAATGGGTAAAGCATAGTCTTTTCAATAAATGGTGTTGGGAAAATTGGATATCTACATGTAAAATAATAAAACTGGACTTGTAACTTACAGCACTCTCAAAAAATAACTCAAAATAGATCAAAGACTTAAATGTAAGACCTGAACCATAAAATCGTAGAAGGAAACATAAGGAAAAATCCACTTGGCAGCTCCCAGATATTTTTCTCTCTGACATTTTATTTTTTTTCACCTGCACTTTCATTCACTTTTATTTAGATATAATTGACATATAATGATGTGTAAGCTTAAGGCACACAAAGTAATAATTTGATATATGTACATATTGAAAAATGATTACCATAATAATATTAGTTGCATCCATAACCTCACATAGCTACAATTAATTTTGTCATGGTGAGAACTTTTAGGATTTACACTCTTAGCAACTTTCAAATATACAATATCTTATTGTTAACTATAGTCCCCATGCCATACATTACATCCCAAGTACTTATTCATTTAGTAACTAGAATTTTGTACCCTTTGGCCACCAGCATCCATTTCCACCAGCAACACCCCACACCTGGCAACAATCTGTTTTCTCTTTCTATGAGTTCAGTTTTTCTTTATTCCATTTATGGGTAAGATTATACAGTATTTGTCTTTCTCAGTCTGATTTATTTCACTTACCATAATGACCTCAAGTTTTGTCCATATAATCCCATGTGGCAGAATTATTTTCATTTTATGGTTAAATAATATCCATATCTATGTGAATATATAGGTGCGTGTATATATATTATATCATACTATGTATAATATTTATACATAATATTTTCTTTATTCATGGGTTTGTCTCTTCAAGAGAGTGATTTAATTTCCTTTGGATATAAACCCAGAAGTGGAAATGCTGTATCATATGAGAGTGTACTATTTTTTATTATTTTGAGAAACCTCCATCCTGTTTTCCATAATGGCCATACCAATTTACATTTGAACCAACAGGGTAAAATAGTTCTTTTTTCTCCACATTACTGTCAGCACCTGTTATTCCTTGTCTTTTTTTTTCTTGTCCTTTTAATAATAGCCATTCTAACAGGTGAGATGTGTCATGTCATTGTGATTTTGCACGTTCCTGATGATTAGTAATATTGAACACTTTTCCATGTCCCTGTTGGCCATTTGAATATCCTCTTTGAAAAAATGTCCTCTCAGGTCCTTGGCCCATTTTTGTAAAATCAGATAATTTTGTTTCATTTTGTTTTGTTTTTGCTTTTAAACTGTATAAGTATCTTATATATTTTAGATACTAGCCCCTTGTCATATGCAATTTGCAAAACACTTTTCTGATTCCATATGTTGCCTTTTCATTTCGTTGATCATTAGTTTGTTGTTCAGAAGCTTTTTAGGTAGATGCAATTCCATTTGTTTATATTTTCTATTTTGCTTGTGCTTTCAGTACCATATCCATAAAATTGTTGCTAAGATAAATGTTAAGGAGATTTTCCCCTATGATTTCTTCTATGATTTTATGGTTTCATGTCTTAAATTTAAGTTTTAAGTCCATTTGGAGTAAAATTTTGTTAGTGTTTTAACATAGGGATCCAGTTTAATTCTTCTGTATGTGAACATACCGTTTTCCCAGCACCATTTATTGAAAAGACTATTATTTTCCCTTTGAGTATTTTGCCTCCCTTGTCAAGTATATGCATAGGTTTATTAATGGTATCTCAATTCTGTTCCATTGCTATATGTATCTGCTTTTATTCCAGTGCCATACTCTCTTGATTATTACAGATTTGTAATATAGTTTCAAATCAAGAAGAATGATGCCTCCAGTATTGTTCTTCTTTCTAATGATTGCTTTGGATTTTCAGACTCCATTGTGATTCCATACAAATTTTAGAATTGCTTTTTCTATTTCTATAAAAATTGCCATTGGAATCTTTTTAGGATCATATTGAATCTACAGATGGCTTTGAGTAGTATGGACAATTTATTAATATTAATCTTCCAATCCATGAATATGGGATATCTTTAAAATTACTTGTGCCTTCTCTAATGACTTCTATCAATGTCTGATACTTTTCAGTGTACAAATCTTTTACCTATGTGGTTAAATTTATTCCTAAGTATTTCATTGTTTTGATGCCATTGTAAAAGGAATTGTTTTCTTTAATATTTTTAGATAAATTGGTGTTGTGTACAGAAATGCAGTAAATATTTGTATATTGATTTGTCTCCTCCAACTTTACTGAACTTGTCAATTAGTTCTAAAGGCTTTTGTGGTGTCTTAAGGATTCTCTACATATAAAATCATATCATTGGAAAACAGAAAATTATACTTCATCATTTATGATTTGGATATATATATATATTACTTTTAATTCCAGATAATTCTGCCAAGGATTTATAATATTATATAAAAAAGAGTAGTGAGAGAGGTCACTGTTTTCCCTAATATTAGAGGAAAAGATTTCAAAGTTTCATCAATGAGTATGATGTTAGCTGAGGGCTTGTCATATATGACTTCTGTTATGTTCATTTATGTTCCACCTATACACAGTTTAGAGTTATTATCATAAAATCATATTGTTTTTTGTAAAATGCTTTTCCTGCATCTATGGAAATTATAATGATATGATTTTTTATTTCATCCATTAATGTGATGTATCAAATTTATTGATCTGTATATGTTGAACCATCCTTGCATTCCAATGATGAATCTAAGTTGATTATAGTATATGACCATTTTAATGTACAGTTGAATTAGGTTAGCTATTATTTTGGTTGAGACATTTTGTATTTATATTCATCAGGGACATTGGACTGTATGTTTATTTCTTCTTGTGTCCTGTACTGTATTTTGTATCAGGATAATGATAGCTTTGTAAAATGAACTTTGGAGTATTTCCACCTCTTCAGTTTTTGGAAAAACATAAAAAGATTGATATTTTTTAAATTACTTATTAGAATTAATTGGTGAAACTATGGGATGCTTGTATTTTCTTTGTTACGAGGTTTCATTTATTTTTTGATTTATTACTTTAAAAAACTTGGAGGGGTGACCTTCAAGATGGTGGAGGAGTAAGACGTGGAGATCACCTTTCTCCTCACAAATATATCAAAAATATATCTACATGTGGAACAACTCCTACAGAATACGTACTGAACACTGGCAGAAGGCCTCAGACTTCCAAAAAGGCAAGAAAATCCCCATGAAACAGGGTAAGGCAAAAGAAAAAAAAGAGACAAAAGAATAGGGATGGGACCTGTACTGCCAGAAGGAAGCTGTGAAGGAGGAAGAGTTTCCAAACACTAGGAAGCATTGTTTCTCTCTTCCTTTTCTTTGGAGCCATGTGGCTGACATTGACTTGGTGCTCTGGCCGGGTGTCAGGCCTGAGATTTCGAGGTGAGAGAGCCGAGTCCAGGACATTGGACCACCAGAAACCTCCTGTCCAAATGTACTATCAATTGGCAAGAAGTCTCCCAGAGATCTTCATCTCAATGTAAGACCCAGTTCCACCGAACCACCAGCAAAGTCCAGTGCTGGATGCCCCATAACAAACAACTAGCAAGACAGGAACACAACCCCACTCATTAGCAGAGAGGCTGCCTAAAGTATTACTAAGTTCACAGACACTCCAAAAAACACCACTGGAGACAACCCTGCCAACAAGAAGGACAAGATACAGTATCAGAAACTAGAACACAGACACCAGTCTGCTCCACCAGGAAGCTTACACAAGCTAAAGAACCAACCTCACCCACTGGAAGCAGACACCAAAAATAATGGGAACTATAAACCAGCAGCCTGTGAAAAGTAGACCCCGAACACAGTAAGTTAAAGAAAATGAGAAAAGAGAGAAATATGCAGCAGATGGAAGAGCAAGGTAAAAACCCACTAGACCAAAAAAATGAAGAGGAAATACACAGTCTACCTGAAAAAGAATTCAGAGTAATGAGAGTAAAGATAATCTAAAATCTCAGATATAGAATGGAGAAAATACAAGAAACATTTAACAAGGACCTAGAAGAACTAAAGAGCAAACAAACAATGATGAACAACACAATAAATGAAATTAAATATACTCTGGATGGAATCAATAACAGAATAACTGAGGCAGAAGAATGGATAAGTGAGATGGAAGATAAAATAGTGGAAATAACTGCTGCAGAGCAGAGTAAAGAAAAAAGTATGCAAAGAATTGAGGACAGTCTCTGGGAAAATATTAAATGCACCAACTTTTGACTTACAGGGGTCCCAGAAGAAGACAACAAAAGGAAATGATCTGAGAAAATATTTGAAGAGATGATAGTTGAAAATATCCCTAACATGGGAAAGGAAATAGTCAATAAAGTCCAGGAAATACAGAGAGTCCCATACAGGATAAATCCAAGGAGAAACACACCAAGACACATATTCATCAAACTATCAAAAATTAAATTAAAAGAAAAAATATTAAAAGAAGCAAGGGAAAAGCAACAAATAACACACAAGCGAAACCCCATAAGGTTAAGAGCTGATCTTTCAGCAGAAACTCTGCAAGCCAGAGGTAGTGGCAGGACATATTTAAAGTGATGAAAGGGAAAAAAATATAACTAAGATTCCTCTACCCAGCAAGGATATCATTAAGATTCTACCGGGAAATTAAAACCTTTACAGACAAGCAAAAGTTAAGAGAATTCAGCACCAACAAACCAACTACAAACAAATACTAAATGAACTTCTCTAGAAAGGAGACACAAGAGAAGGAAAACATCTACAATAACAAACTGAAAACAATTAAGAAAATGGTAATAAGAACATACATATCAATATTTACCTTAAATGTAAATGGATTAATTGCTCCAACCAAAAGAAACAGACTGGCTAAATGGATACAGAAACAAGACCCATATATATGCTGTCTAAAAGAGACCCACTTTGGACCTAGGGACACATAGACACTGAAAGTGAGGGGATGGTAAAATGTTTTCCATGCAAAGGGAAAACAAAAGAAAGCTGGAGTAGCAATTCTCATAGCAGAAACAATCAAGTTTATAATAAAGACTATTACAAGAAACAAAGAAGGACACTACATAATGATCAAGGGAACAATCCAAGAAGAAGATATAACAATTGTAAATATTTATGCACCCAACATAGGAGCACCTTAATACATAAGGTAAATGCTAAAGTCAAACAGGGGAAATCAACAGTAACACAATAAGAGTAGGGGACATTAACACACTACTTTCACCAATGGACAGATCATCCAAAATGAAAATCAATAAGGAAACACAAGCTTTAAAAGACACATTAGATTAGACACTTATTTGATATTTAGAGGACATTCCATCCAAAAACAACAGAATAAACTTTCTTCTCAAGCACACCTGAAACATTCTCTAGGTTATATCATATCTTGGGTCACAAATCAAGCCTCAGTAAATTTAAGAAAATTGAAATTGTATCAAGTATCTTTTCTGACCACACGCTATGAGATTAGATATTAATTATGGGAAAAAAATGTAAAAAATACAAGCACAAGGTGGCTAAACAATACACTACAAAATAACCAAGAGATCACTGAAGAAATCAAAGAACAAATCAAACAATACCTAGAAAGAAATGACGATGAAAACACAATGACCCAAAACCTATGGGATGCAACAAAAGCAGTCCTAAGAGGGAAGCTTATAGCAATACAATCCTACCTCAAGAAACAAGACAAAGTCTCAAATAAACAACCTAACCTTACACCTAAAGCAATTAGAGAAAGAACAACAACAACAACAAAAAGTGAAGTTAGCAGAAGAAAAGAAATTATAAAGTTCAAATCAGAAATTAAAAAAATGAAGGAAACAATAGCAAAGATCAACAAAACTAAATGCTGTTTCATTGAGAAGATAAAAAAAAATTGAAAAACCATTAGCCTGACTCATCAAGAAGAAAAAGGGAAAAGACTGAAATCAACAAAATTGAAAATGGAAATTGAGAAGTAACAAATTACACTGCAGAAATACAAAGGATCATGAGAGACTACTACAAGCAACAATATGTCAATAAAATGGACAACCTGGAAGAAAGGGACAAATTCTTAGAAAAGTACAAATTTCCAAGAATGAACCAGGAAGAAATTGAAAAAATGAACACACCAATCACAAGCACTGAAATTGAAACTGTGATTAAAAATCTTCCAACAAATAAAAGCCCAGGACCAGATGTCTTCACAGGTGAATTTTATGAAACGTTTAGACAAGAGCTAACACCTATCCTTCTCAAAGTCTTCCAAAGTACAGCAGAGGGAGGAACACTACCAAACTCATCCTATGAGGCCACCATCACCCTGATACCAAAACCAGACAAAGATGTCACAAAAAAGAAAACTACAGGCCAATATCACTGATGAATATACATGCAAAAATACTCAACAACATACTAGCAAACAGAATCCAACAGCACATTAATAGGATCATACACCATGATCAATTTTGGTTTTATCCAAGGAATGCAAGGATTCTTCAGTATATGCAAAATAGTCAATGTGATACACCATATTAAAAATCTGAAGGATAAAAACCATATGAAAATCTCAATAGAGGCAGAAAAAGCATTTGACAAAATTCAACACCCATTTATGGTAATAACTCTACAGAAAGTGGGCATAGAGGGAACCTACCTCAACATAATTAAGGCAATATATGACAACCTACAGCCAACATTGTTCTCAATGGTGAAAAACTGAAACCATTTCTTCTAAGATCAGGACCAAGACAAGGTTGCCCACTCTCACCACTATTATTCAACGTAGTTTTAGAAGTTTTAGCCACCACAATCAGAGAAGATAAAGAAGTAAAACGTATCCAAATCAGAAAAGAAGAAGTGAAACTGTCACTGTTTGCAGATGACATGATACTATATATATAGAAAAATAACGATAGTTCTAGAAAACTGTTAGAGGCAACCAACGAATTTGGTAAAGTAGCAGGATACAAAATTAATGCACAAAAATCACTTACATTCCTATAGACTAATGATGAAAGACCTGAAAGAGAAATTAAGGAAACACTCTCATTTAGCATACAACAAAAAGAAGAAAATATTAGGAATAAACTTTCCTAAGGAGAAAAAAGACCTGTCTGCAGAAAAGTATAAGACACTGATGAAAGAAATTAAAGAACTTAAAAGCAGATGGAGAGATACACCATGTTCTTGGATTGAAAGAATCAACATTGTGAAAATGACTATATTACCCAAATAATCTACAGACTGAATGCAATCCTTATCAAGCTACCAATGGCATTTTTCAGAGAACTCGAAAAAAAATTGTACAATTTGTATAGAAACACGAAAGACCCTGAATAGTCAAAACAATCTGGAGAAAGAAAAATGGAGCTGGAAGAATCAGGCTCCCTGACTTCACTCTATACTACAAAGCTACTGTAATCAAGACAGCATGGTACTGGCACAAGAACAGAAATATAGATAAATGGAACAGGGTAGAAAGCCCAGAGATAAACCCACACACATATGGTCAACTTATTTTTGACATAGGAGACAAGAATATACAATCGAAAAAAGAGAGCCTTTTCAACAATTGGTGCTGGGAAAACTGGAAAGCTACATGTAAAAGAATGAAATAAGAACACTTCCTTACAACATACACAAAAATAAACTCAAAATGGTGTAAAGACCTACATGTAAGGCCAGACGCTATAAAACTCTTAGAGGAAAACAGGCAGAACACACTTTGACATAAATCACAGCAAGATCCTTTTTGACCCACCTCCTAGACAAATGGAAATAAAAACCAAAATTAACAAATGGGACCTAATGAAACTTAAAAGCTTTTGCACAGCAAAGGAAACCATAAACAAGATGAAAAGACCACCCTCAGAATGGGAGAAAATATTTGTAAATAAAGTAACTGAGAAAGGATTAATCTCCAAAATATACACGCACTTTTTGCAGCTCAATATCAATAAATTAAAAAATGCAATCCAAAAATGGTCTGATGAGCAAAACAGACATTTCTCCAAAGAAAATATACAGATTGCCAGCAAACACATGAAAAGAGGCTCAACATCACTAATCATTAGAGAAATGCAAATCAACACTACAATAAGGTATCATCTTACACTATTCAGAATGGCCATCATCAAAATATCTACAAACAATAAATGATAGAGTGGGTGTGGAGAAAAGGGAACCCTCCTACACTGTTGGTGGGAATGTAAATTGATAGAACCACTATGGAGAACAGTATGGAGGTTCCTTAAAAAACTAAAAATAGAACTACCATATGATCCAAAAATCCCACCTCTGGGCATATACCCTGAGAAAACCATAACTCAAAAATTGTCATGTACCACATTATTCATTGCAGCACTATTTACAGTAGCCAGGATATGGATGCAACCTAGGTGTACATGACAGATGAATGGCTAAAGAAGGCATGGCACATATATATATAATGGAATATTACTCGACCATAAAAAGGAGCAAAATTATTTGTTGTTAGGTGGATGGCCCTAGAGTCTGTCAAACAGAGTGAAGTCCAAAAGAGAAAAACAAATACTCTATGCTAACACATATATATACGGAATCTAAAAAAGAGAAGAAGAAAAGGTTCTGATGTGCCTAGGAGCAGGAGTAAGACACAGACATAGAGCTTGGACTGGAAGACATGGGGAGGGGGATGGGTAAGCTTGGACAAAGTGAGAGAGTAGCTTTGACATATATACACTACCAAATGTAAAATAGATTACTATTGGGAAGCAGCTACATAGAACAGGGAGATCAGCTCGGTGCTTTGTGACCACCTAGAGGGGTGGGGTAGGGAGGGTAGGAGGGAGGTGCAAGAAGGAGGGCATATGGGAATATATGTATACATATAACTGATTCACTTTGTTATACAGCAGAAACTAACACAACATTGTAAACAATTATACTCCAATAAAGATGTTAAAAAAATTGTAGAATAATTTACATATAATGTTATATTAGTTTCCAGTGTAAAGCATAATGATTTGATATTTTTGTACAATGTACAATAAGCTTAGTCAACATTCATCACCTTACATAGATACAAATAAATTTTTTTTCTTCTGATGAGAACTTTTAAGATCTTTTCTCATAGCACCTTTTAAATATAAAATACAGTATAATTAACTATTGTCAACATGCTGTACATTACATCACCATTACTTGATTATTTTATAACTGGAAGCATGTACATTTTGTGCCCTCACATATTTCTCTCATTCCCACATACCTCATCTCTGAAAACTACCAAACTTTTCACTGTATCTATGATCTTGTTTTTTGTTTTGTCTGTTTATTTATTTATTTTAAATTCCACATATAAGAAATAATATATGGTGTTTGTTTTTCTGTGTCTGACTTATTTCACTTAACATAACACCTTGGGGTACATCACAGTTGTTGCAAATGGTAATATTTTATTCATTTTTGTTATTTAACATTCCATCTTATATAAAAACCACATTTTCTTTATTCATCATCCATTATGGACACATAGTTTGTTTTTTAATGTTGGCTCTTGTCAATAATGCTGCTATAAACCTAGGTGTTCATGTATCTTTTTGAGTTAGTGCTTTGTTTTCTTCAGATAATTACCCAGAATTGGAATTGCTTGATCATGTGGTAATTTTACTTTTAATTTTTTGAGGAACTTCCATACTGTTTTCCATAGTGACTGCACAAATTTACATTCCCACCAACAGTACACAAAGATCTCTTTTCTCCACAACCTCATGAACACTTATTATTTCTTGTCTTTTTGATAATAGCCATTCTAGTACGTTTGAGGTTACATCTCATTGTGGTTTTAATTTGCATTTCCCTAACGATTAGTGAGTTTGCACATCTTTTTATGTATCTTTTTGTCTTCTTTAGAAAAATGTCTATTCAAATATTCTGACCACATTTTAATTGAATTTTTTTATATTGGGTGTACAAGTTCTTTATATATTTTGAACATTAATCCCTTAAAATATATATAATTTACATGGTCCTTTAATTTTGCTGTTAGTTTCCTTTATGTGCAGAAGCTTTTTAGTTTGATGTAGTCCCACATGTTTTGTTGTTGTTTACTTTTGTTGCTTTAACTTGGTATCAGAATCAAAATTTATCTCCAAGACCTATGTCAAGGAACTTACAATTTTGTATTCTTCTAGAAGTTTTATGGTTTCAGGTCTTACATTCAAGTGTTTACTCCATTTTGTGTAATTTTTGTATGATGTAAGATAGTGGCTCTGTTTTACTCTTTTACATGTGTCTGTTCCAATTTAACACACCACTTCTTGAGGAGACTGTCAATTTACAGTTGTATATTCTTGGCTCTGTTGTCTTATATTAATTGACCACATAAGTGTGAGTTTATTTCTAGGCCCTCCATTCTGTTCCTTTGATCTACGTGTCTGCTTTTTTTTTTATGCCAATACCATACTGTATTGATTACTATAGTCTTGTAATATGGTTTCAAATCAGGGAAAATATTCCTTCACTTTATTTTTTTTCTGAAGATTGCTTTGGCAATTATTTGGGGTCTTTTTGGCTTCCATATAAATTTTAAGATTGTCCATTTCTTTTTTTTTTCATGGAATGGTGTTTTATTTTAAATATAGCAGTGCGTACATGTCAATCCCAAACTCCCAATCTATTCCTCCTCCCTACCTTTACCCCTGGTAACCATAAATTCATTTTCTAAGTCTGTGTGTCTGTTTCTGTTTTCTAAATAAGTTCATTTGTATACGATTGTCTATTTCTGTAGAAAATGTCATTGGAATTTTGATAGGGATGACATTGAATGTGTCCATTGTTTTGGGTAGTATGGATACATTAACATTATTAATTCTTGTAATCCATGAGCACAGAATATTTTTCCATTTATTTTTGTCTTCTTTAATTTTTTCATTAATTTTTTTTTCACAGGAATTTTACCTACTTGGTCAAATTTAGTCCCATGTATTTTTTCTTTTCTGGATGCAATTGTAAATGGAATTGTTTGCATAATTTCTCTTTATGATAGTTTGCTATTACTGTATAGAAATGTTAGAGGTTTATGTATATTGATTTTGTATCCTGCAAATTTACTGAATTCATTTATTAATTTTAATAGTTTTTCTGGTGGAGTATTTCTATATATAATATCAATCCATATGCAAATAGTGACAGTTCTACTTACTCCTTTCCAAACTGGATGCAATTCATTTCTTTTTGTTGCCTTATTGTTTTGGTTAGAAGTTCCAATACTATGCTTGATGAAAGTGGGGAGAGTAGGCATCTTTGTCTTGTTCCTGATTTTAGAGGAAAATCTTTCAGCTTTGCACCATTGAGTATATTACTTGTTGGCTTTTCATATGTGGGCTTTATTCAGTTGAGTTACATTCTCTTTATACCACTTTCTTGAGAGTTTTTATTGTAAACAGATGATGAATATTGTCAAATATTTTTTTTTGTATCTACTGAGATTGTCATATGATTTTTTTTACATCTTTATTGGGGTATAATTGCTTTACAATGGTGTGTTAGTTTCTGCTTTATAACAAAGTGAATCAGTTATACATATACATGTGTTCCCATATCTCTTCCCTCTTGCATCTCCCTCCCTCCCATCCTCCTTATCCCACCCCTCCAGGCAGTCACAAAGCACCGAGCCGATATCCCTGTGCCATGCGGCTGCTTCCCACTAGCTATCTATCTTACGTTTGACAGTGTGTATATGTCTATGACTCTCTCTCGCCCTGTCACAGCTCAGCCTTTCCCCTCCCCATATCCTCAAGTCCATTCTCTAATAGGTCTGTGTCTTTATTCCTGTCTTACCCCTAGGTTCTTCATGACACATATTTTTTTCTTCTTAAATTTCATATATATGTGTTAGCATATGGTATTTGTCTTTTTCTTTCTGACTTAATTCACTCTGTATGACAGACTCTAGGTCTATCCACCTCATTACAAATAGCTCAATTTCATTTCTTTTTTTTTTTTTTTTTTTTATAAACTTTTTTATTGGGGTATAATTGCTTTACAATGGTGTGTTAGTTTCTGCTTTATAACAAAGTGAATCAGTCATACATAAACATATGTTCCCATATGTCTTCCCTGTTGCGTCTCCCTCCCTCCCACCCTCCCCATCCCACCCCTCCAGTCTGTCACAAAGCACCGAGCCAATATCCCTGTGCCATGCGTCTACTTCCCAGTAGCTATCTACCTTACTGCGTTTGTTAGTGTGTATATGCCCATGACTCTCTCTCGCCCTGTCACAGCTCACCCTTCCCCCTCCCCATAACCTCAAGTCCGTTCTCTAAGAGATCTGCGTCTTTATTCCTGCTTTACCCCTAGGTTCTTCATGACATTTTTTTCTTAAATTCCATATATATGTGTTAGCATACGGTATTTGTCTTTTTCTTTCTGACTTACTTCACTCTGTATGACAGACTCTAGGTCTATCCACCTCATTACAAATAGCTCAATTTCGTTTCTTTTTATGGCTGAGTAATATTCCATTGTATATATGTGCCACATCTTCTTTATCCATTCATCTGATGATGGGCACTTAGGTTGTTTCCATCTCCGGGCTATTGTAAATAGAGCTGCAATGAACATTTTGGTACATGACTCTTTTTGAATTTTGGTTTTCTCAGGGTATATGCCCAGTACTGGGATTGCTGGGTCATATGGTACTTCTATTTGTAGATTTTTAAGAAACCTCTACACTGTTCTCTATAGTGGCTGAACCAATTCACATTCCCACCAGCAGTGCAAGAGTGTTCCCTTTTCTCCACACCCTCTCCAGCATTTATTGTTTCTAGATTTTTTGATGATGGCCATTCTGACTGGTATGAGATGATATCTCATTGTAGTTTTGATTTGCATTTCTCTAATGATTAATGATGTTGAGCATTCTTTCATGTGTTTGTTGGCAGTCTGTATATCTTCTTTGGAGAAATGTCTATTTAGGTCTTCTGCCCATTTTTGGATTGGGTTGTTTCTATTTTTGTTATTGAGCTGCATGAGCTGCTTGTAAATTTTGGAGATTAATCCTTTGTCAGTTGCTTCATTTGCAAATATTTTCTTCCATTCTGAGGGTTGTCTTTTGGTCTTGTTTATGGTTTCCTTTGATGTGCAAAAACTTTGACGTTTCATTAGGTCCCATTTGTTTATTTTTGTTTTTATTTCCATTACTCTAGGAGGTGGGTCAGAAAGGATCTTGCTGTGATTTATGTCATAGAGTGTTCTGCCTATGTTTTCCTCTAAGAGTTTGACAGTTTCTGGCCTTATATTTAGGTCTTTAATCCATTTTGAGTTTATTTTTGTGTATGGTGTTAGGGAGTGACCTAATCTCATACTTTTACATGTATCTGTTCAGTTTTCCCAGCACCACTTATTAAAGAGACTGTCCTTTCTCCACTGTATATTCCTGCCACATTTATCAAAAATAAGGTGTCCATATGTGCATGGGTTTATCTCTGGAATTTCTATCCTGTTCCATTGATCTATCTTTCTGTTTTTGTGCCAGTACCATACTGTCTTGATTACTGTAACCTTGTAGTATAGTCTGAAGTCAGGGAGCCTGATTCCTCCAGCTCTCTTTTTCATTCTCAAGATTGCTTTTGCTATTCGGGATCTTCTGTGTTTCCATACAAATTGCAAAATTTTTTGTTCTACTTCTGTGAAAAATGCCAGTGGTAGTTTGATAGGGATTGCATTGAATCAATAGATTGCTTTGGGTAGTACAGTCATTTTCACAATGTTGATTCTTCCAATCCATGAACATGGTATATCTCTCCATCTATTTGTATCATCTTTAATTTCTTTCATCAGTGTCTTATAATTTTCTGCATACAGGTATTTTGTCTCCTTAGGTAGGTTTCTTCCTAGATATTTTATTCCTTTTGTTGCAATGGTAAATGGGAGTGTTTTCTTGATTTCACTTTCAGATTTTTCATCATTAGTATATAGGAATGCCAGAGATTTCTCTGCATTAATTTTGTATCCTGCTACTTTACCAAATTCATTGATTAGCTCCAGTAGTTTTCTGGTAGCATCTTTAGGATTCTCTATGTATAGGATCATGTCATCTGCAAACAGTGACAGCTTTACTTCTTCTTTTCCGATGTGGATTCCTTTTATTTCCTTTTCTTCTCTTATTGCTGTGGCTAAAACTTCCAAAACTTTGTTGAATAACAGTGGTGAGAGTGGGCAACCTTGTCTTGCTCCTGATCATAGTGGAAATGCTTTCAGTTTTTCACCATTGAGGATGATGTTGGCTGTGGGCTTGTCATATATGGCCTTTATTATGTTGAGGAAAGTTCCCTCTATGCCTACTTTCTGCAGGGTTTTTATCATAAATGGGTGTTGAATTTTGTCAAAAGCTTTCTCTGCATCTATTGAGATGATCATATGGTTTTTCTCCTTCAATTGGTTAATATGGTTTATCACATTGATAGATTTGCGCATATTGAAGATTCCTTGCATTCCTGGAATAAACCCCACTTGATGATGTTGTATGATCCTTTTAATGTGCTGTTGGATTCTGTTTGCTAGTATTTTGTTGAGGATTTTTGCATCTATGTTCATCAGTGATATTGGCCTGTAGTTTTATTTCTTCGTGACATCCTTGCCTGGTTTTGGTATCAAGGTGATGGTGGCCTCGTAGATTGAATTTGGGAGTGTTCCTCCCTCTACTATATTTTGGAAGAGTTTGAGAAGGATAGGTGTTAGCTCTTCTTTAAATGTTTGATAGAATTCGCCTCTGAAGCCATCTGGTCCTGGGCTTTTGTTTGTTGGAAGATTTTTAATCACAGTTTCAATTTCAGTGCTTGTGATTGGTCTGTTCATATTTTCTATTTCTTCCTGATTCAGTCTTGGCAGGTTGTGCATTTCTAAGAATTTGTCCATTTCTTCCAGATTGTCCATTTTATTGGCATAGAGTTGCTTGTAGTAATCTCTCATGATCTCTTTTATTTCTGCAGTGTCAGTTGTTACTTCTCCTTTTTCATTTCTAATTCTATTGATTTGAGTCTTCTCCCTTTTTTTCTTGATGAGTCTGGCTAGTGGTTTATCTATTTTGTTTATCTTCTCAAAGAACCAGCTTTTAGTTTTATTGACCTTTGCTATTGTTTCATTCATTTCTTTTTCATTTATTTCCGATCTGATTTTTATGATTTCTTTCCTTCTGCTAGCTTTGGAGTTTTTTTGTTCTTCTTTCTCTAATTGCTTGAGGTGTAAGGTTAGGTGGTTTATTCGAGATGTTTCCTGCTTCTTAAGGTGGGCTTGTATTTCTATAAACTTCCCCCTTAGAAGTGCTTTTGCTGCATCCCATAGGTTTTGGGTCATTGTGTCTCCATTGTCATTTGTTTCTAGGTATTTTTTATTTCCTCTTTGATTTCTTCAGTGATCACTTCATTATTAAGTAGTGTATTGTTTAGCCACTGTTTGTTTGTATTTTTTACAGATCTTTTCCTGTAATTGATATCTAGTCTCATGGCGTTGTGGTCGGAAAAGATACTTGATACAATTTCAAATTTCTTAAATTTACCAAGGCTTGATCTGTGACCCAAGATATGATCTATCCTGGAGAATGTTCCATGAGCACTTGAGGAAAACGTGTATTCTGTTGTTTATGGATGGAGTGTCCTATAAATATCAATTAAGTCCATCTTGTTTAATGTATCATTTAAAGCTTGTGTTTCCTTATTTATTTTCATTTTGGATGATCTGTCCATGGGTGAAAGTGGGGTGTTAAAGTCCCCTCTTATGAATGTGTTACTGTCAATTTCCCCTTTTATGGCTGTTAGTATTTGCCTTATGTATTGAGGTGCTCCTATGTTGGGTGCATAAATATTTACAATTGTTATATCTTCTTCTTGTTTTGATCCCTTGATCATTTTGTAGTGTCCTTCTTTGTCTCTTCTAATAGTCCTTATTTTAAAGTCTATTTTGTCTGATATGAGAATTGCTACTCCAGCTTTCTTTTGGTTTCCATTTGCGTGGAATATCTTTTTCCATCCCCTTACTTTCAGTCTGTATGTGTCTCTAGATCTGAAGTGCGTTTCTTGTAGACAGCATATATAAGGGTCTTGTTTTTGTATCCATTCAGCCAATCTGTGTCTTTTGGTGGGAGCATTTAGTCCATTTACATTTAAGGTAATTATCGATATGTATGTTCCTATTCCCATTTCCTAAATTGTTTTGGGTTCGTTATTATAGGTCTTTTCATTCTCTTGTGTTTCTTGTCTAGAGAAGTTCCTTTAACATTTGTTGCAAAGCTGGTTTGGTGGTGCTGAACTCTCTCAGCTTTTGTTTGTCTGTAAAGGTTTTAATTTCTCCATCAAATCTGAATGAGATCCTTGCTGGGTGAGTAGTCTTGGCTGCAGGTTGTTCTCTTTCATCACTTTCAGTATGTCCTGCCACTCCCTTCTGGCTTGTAGGGTTTCTGCTGAGAGATCAGCTGTTAACCTTATGGGGATTCCGTTGTGTGTTATTTGTTGTTTTTCCCTTGTTGCTTTTAATATGCTTTCTTTGTATTTAATTTTTGACAGTTTGATTAATATGTGTCTTGACGTATTTCTCCTTGGATTTATCCTGTATGGGACTCTCTGTGCTTCCTGGATTTGATTAACTATTCCCTTTCCCATATTAGGGAAGTTTTCAACTATAATCTCTTCAAATATTTTCTCAGTCCCTTTTTTTTCTCTTCTTTTCTGGAACCCCTATAATTCGAATGTTGGTGCATTTAATGTTGTCCCAGACGTCTCTGAGACTGTCATCAGTTCTTTTCCTTCTTTTTTCTTTATTCTGCTCTGCAGTAGTTATTTCCACTATTTTATCTTCCAGGTCACTTGTCCGTTCTTCTGCCTCAGTTATTCTGCTATTGATCCCATCTAGAGTACTTTTAATTTCATTTATTGTGTTGTTCATCGTTGCTTGTTTCATCTTTATTTCTTCTAGGTCCTTGTTAACTGTTTCTTGCATTTTGTCCATTCTATTTCCAAGATTTCGGATCGTCCTTACTATCATTATTCTGAATTCCTTTTCAGGTAGACTGCATATTTCCTCTTCATTTATTAGGTCTTGTACATTTTTATCTTGCTCCTTTATCTGTTGTGTATTTTTCTGTCTTCTCATTTTGCTTATCTTACTGTGTTTGGGGTCTCCTTTTTGCAGGCTGCAGGTTCGTGGTTCCCACTGTTTTTGATGTCTGTCTCCAGTGGCTAAGGTTGGTTCAGTGGGTTGTGTCGGCTTCCTGGTGGAGGGGACTAGTGCCTGTGTTGTGGTGGATGAGGCTGGATCTTGTCTCTCTAGTGGGCAGGTTCACGTCTGGTGGTGTGTTTTGGGGTGTCTGTGGCCTTATTTTGATTTTAGGCAGCCTCTCTGCTAATGGGTGGGGTTGTGTTCCTGTTTTGCTAGTTGTTTGGCATAGGTTGTCCAGCACTGTGGCTTGCTGGTCATTGAGTGAAGCTGGGTGCTGGTGTTAAGATGGAGGTCTCTGGGAGATTTTCGCCATTTGATATTATGTGGAGCTGGGAGGTCTCTTGTTGACCAGTGTCCTGAAGTTGGCTCTCCTACCTCAGAGGCAGAGCCCTGACTCCTGGCTGGAGCACCAAGAGCCTTTCATCCACATGGCTCAGAATAAAAGGGAGAAAAAGTAGAGAGAATTTGTAGAAGTATGAAGAAAGAAAGAAAGAAAGGAGAGAAGGAAGGAAGGAAGCAAGGAATGAAGGAAGGAAGGAAGGAAGAAAGAAAGAAAGAAAGAAAGAAAGAAAGAAAGAAAGAA